>NW_026889757.1:6450000-6642500 GCF_033153115.1 Saccostrea echinata | reverse complement strand
ATATTATACATGCAAGTACTAAATAATGTATTATGTATATTTCCTGTTTATGTAATAAGCAATAAAATGAAGACTAATGTAGCCTTTTTATTGTTTTTTTGTTTTTTGTTTTTTTTTTTTTTGTTTTTTTTTTTTTTTTTTTTTTTTGCATTATTGTATTGTTTTATACACGAATATATCATTTTAAGCATATATTTAATGCTTCCAAATAAAAATTTTATATTATCTAAAAAGTATTTGTTTATTATTTTAAAGTAACATCGAAAAGATTATAAGTGTTAATTTTATTTCACACTGACATATTTAATTAAACTTTTATGAAATTTTTGTTAAAAAATACGAAAGGCATTGCTATAGTGGATCTCCAAATATTTTTTTTTTTCCTTTAGTCGGATTTTGAACAAATCATCTCCTCCATTTGAGTTGTTCTATATACTAGCAAGTAAATCATGTGTATATGTGTCAGTTTAGGTAAAACTAGGTTACATTGTCAGTTTTAAAAATGGATCTTCTTCTGGACAGACGGTAAAATCCTCAACTGAACATCGTTTGTTGTACAGGCGCGGATCCAAAGATTTATTTGAAAGGGGTGGGGGAGGGGGATGTGGATAAATTTTTTATTAGTCCTTGGATCCAAACCCCGCTCCAAAGGGGGGGGGGGTCTATGATTTCCATGGACTTTAATCCGACATTAACACAAATAAAATATTTATTTTCAACCCAAGAAAAATGACGTTTAATTTCATACCAATTGTTAGGCCTTTATATTTATGTAAAATATGATTACGGATTAATTCTACCTGAACAATACATAGGGCTTAATGTGTGTGTGACCGGTCAAAAGGGGACGCTCTTATTCCTCCAAGGCACCTGATCCCACCTCTTAAATTTCCAGAAGACCGTGTTTTATGCCCTTATCACAGATTTTTATTGTTTATGGTTTTGAGATTGATCACTGTTCGTTATTTTAAAGTTTCATTTTATGATTCTATCTTATTCAACGAATTTCCTTGAAAATGGGATTGGCATTCATGAACCAAAAAAAAAACCTTCTGTCCTTGCTTCCAAAGAATAATTTAAGGTAATTTCATTGGAATTCATCCGCCAGTTTTTTTTATGAGTAAAAATAAATTGAAATAACAACAGTCAACAGACGAAAGGGAAAGGTTCTGTGAAGATCATATGTAAATATCTTTATAAGTTGGGATTCTTTCTTATTAACTGTAATAAATCTCTCTCACTCACTCTCTCTCTCTCTCTCTCTCTCTCTCTCTGAATAAAAAACGGTTTTATTCTTTACTTCAATTTAAATGAACCCTATAAAATGCGTCAAATTTTCCAAAATATTTGTTCATACACTTACGTTAACGTTGTGTAATGCATGTCCAAGAAGAAATTATTATGATATCTTGTTTTACTTAAATAAAAGGCACAGTAGACAAATACTAAACAAACAAGAGGCCCATGGGCCACAGCGCTCACCTGAGTCAATACAGCCCTGCTGTTCTTCATCAGATTTTTTCTATCATGTATTCCTATGTAAAACTTTTATCCCTATTGTAACAACCCCCCTCCCCCCGTTGCCATGATTTTTATAGATGTAGCCTCATCCTACGCCTTAGGGTTATGATTTGAACAAACTTGAATCAACACTACCTCAAGATACTTCCATATCAATATGACTAAACATAGTTTTGATGTTTTTGAGAAAAAGATTTTAGAGAATTTTTTTCCTATATATACATTCATATGTTAAACTCTGATAGTGCATTGTGGCCTCACCCTAGCCCGGGAGGGGGGAGGATCAAGATTTGAACAAACTTGAATCTACACTACCTGAGAATGTGTCCATATTAATATCGCAAAACATAGCTTTGTTGTTTCTGTGAAGATATTTGAGGATATTTTTCCCTATATATACCTATGTAAAACTTTGATCCCCCACTCCCCCCCCCCCCCCCGAGTCATAATTTGAACAAAATTGAATCTACACAACCTAAGGCTGCATCCATGTCAATATGATAAACATGGCTCTGCTGTTTTTTAGAAGACGGTTTTTGAAGATTTTTCCTATATATTCCCATGTAAAACTTTGATACCCCATTGCCCCCCCCCCCGGGAGTCATGTAAAACTTTAATCCCCCATTGTGGCCCACTCCAACCTCCTGGGGTCAAGATTTGAACAAACTTGAATCTACGTTATCTTAGGATTCTTCCATATCAGTATAACTAAACATGGCTTTGCTGTTCTTAAGAAAAAGATTTTTAAGATGTTTTCCTATATTTTCCTATGTAAAACTTTGATCCCCCATTGTGGTCCCAACCTACTCCTGGGGTCATGATATGAACAAATATAAATCTACACTACGTGAGAAAGCTTTCACATGTGTTTCATCTTTCAGACCCAGTGGTTTTTGGAAAGAAGATTTAAAAAGATGAAAATAATATTTTACTATTTCTTAATTACCCCCATTCAAAGAGACGTTCATTTGTATAAACTCGAATTTCCTCTACCAAAGGATACTTTGTGGCAACTTTGGTTAAAATTGATCCCGTGCTTCTTGAGATGAAATCGAAAATGTGAAAGGTTTACCGACGGACAAACAGACAAAATGTGATCAGAAAAACTCGTAGAGCCTTTGATTCAGATGAACTAAAAATAAAAGAGGGATGAATTTGGATTTAATGAAAAAAGCTTCTACAGGAAGTCAATAAGAAGACATTTGCTCTAATTATTTTTTATTTGGTTTAAAAATGTTACAAAGTCAAACATATACACGTTATGAACTGTAAAACTGACATTTTCTATTTATCCTATTACATGTACAATGTATTGAAGTTTACATTTTTACACTATTTTTCTTATTAACACAACAATAAACATAGATTAATCCATATGAACGTGGTGAACTGATGAATATAAAACAAGTTTGCATAAATACATAGAGAAGTTTATGAAAATGCATCGGCAGTTCTTAAACATAAAGTAAAATCGTTAAAATATATATACAGGTGTCCTCAAACTACAATACGTCAAAGGCAAAGGATAACTTTTTTTTTCTTTGGTAGAAGCCTGTAACCTCCTCCTTCATATCTCGGCGCGTCTATTCTGACTTCCTACCATTTTGTGTTGTAGCTTAAATTAGACAAAGCATTTTTCTTTCACCATTTGAAAAAAACATGCATATACATCTTAAACATTATATTCCTTCTTTTGAAGCATTCCCTGAACTCCATATGAACGTTATCTACATATTTAAATTAAATTATCAAAGTAATGTATTTCATTGTAAAACTACCTGAAAAGAAAATTGTAACAGTTTCCTTTATGAATCTATTAAATGACAGGGCAATACATACCTTGCACAATTTCTGTATTATCTTCTAATGACATCTCTTTGGATAGACTTTGGCCATTGTGCTCTTTTTCAAGCGTTTTCCATTCTTTTGTTTTATAAATGCCCCCAGAAGAGCTTGAACGAAAACCTGCCACTTCTATTCCAGATCCCTCAGTTCCATCTGCCTTATATCTAAGTTCAAGATATGAGATATGCTCTACATTGCATTCACATTTACAGATAATGATTCAGATTTATTAAATACCTTGAATGATACATGTATATCTTTACTTACATTCTATCATAATACCTGTTCATGAGACCTCCATTCTTATATAGGTCCGAGGAAGCTTCATATTCACCATAAGACACTGCAATCATCGGAGTGGTTGTTTCTTTAACTTTATAAGCTTTACTATGGATTTCTCTCGGTTCTACTTCTTTTTGTTGTGTAAAAGCAAAGTCTTCATTTCCACAGACAAACTTCCCCTCTCTTGCTTCTGCTGGCTGCTCTGTTTTAGACATTTCATCTAAATACCAGTATGCTCTATCCTTAAAAATTCCATTGCTTTCATTCCTTGATTTTTTAGCATCTTTTTTCTGGCTTTTGGATTCTGACATTGTCTGCTGTACTGGCAGGGAAGGATCGATAGGCTGCATTCTTGTTACACTTGTTCTCATTGCAACATTAGTATCATAACCCAAATGTTTTTGCTTTTCTTTTGGGAACTGTTGTTCGCTCAAAGTTTTGACCTTGTGATCTTTTTCTTCGGGAAGCCAATGTGTTCTTATTTCAAACAATCCACTACTGTTCTGTCCCATCCCATTATTACTGTTTACCACATAGCCTTCCATTTCCCCAGAAGACAGTGCCATCATTTTAGAGGACATACTGCCGTCCTGCAACCACACGGTTTGCTCTTGTTCCTCGCCAACGGACAAAGTAAGTCCATTCTTTTCATGTTGCAAATGAGTTTGCCCGGCATCGATACTAATTTTAGAAGTTGATGGGGTAACATCTTCAAAATAAAGCTTTTCATTTTCTTTAAAGATGGTCTCGGTCGTCCAACTGTTTGTGTCTGTCCCAGTAATTTTAATGCGCAAGAATCCATTTTGTCTTCCATCAGATAATTCGTATTTACACGAATCTGATCGGTTCTTTCCTATGGCTTCCATATTTGATACAACTGTATCAGAATTCAACGAACGATACATTTCCTCCGACTTCTCACCTGCTCTGTGACCTGATTGGTTTGCTTTGGTTTCAACCATTTTTACCTGCATTTTACTCTGAATTTTGTCTTGTGATCGTGGATTTGATGAATAAATACTTCTAACTTCTTCTTTAACTCCAACTTTCTCAGAGATTACTCGTCCTTCAAAATTACGGCTGCTTGAATCAGTTCCTAAATGGGATATGCTTTCATCCGTCTGTTGATCACTAGCCAGCAAAATAGAAGGACTTGATTTTTTAACAGAATATTGTTCCCACCCTGATTTCTCATAATCAAATCTGCCATAACTCCGTGTGTTCATTTGTCCATCTTCTAAGTGCAAGATATCACCCTGTATATTTGAGGTTCGATGCGGCAGAACTGCAATATCTGTCTGGCAGCCACTATCTACAGTTGTAGCCGCCCTTTTCGGGAAAGAATACACGACCATGTTCTTGTTTGCCTCGTTATGGTTACAACAATATTGACATCTGTTCACCTTTTCTGACCATTGGAAAAACTTAGAAGTATTCTCATCTGCAATGGAAGCACTTTTAATTGATTCGTTATATTCTTGATGACCTGCTGAAGTACCAGCTACAATACTGTTTTCGACTTTGTTCATTTCGTCTTTCGTTTTGGCATGCCTCTCAAACATAAACAGGTCGGATTCATTCCTTTTTTGCCTGCCTTCTGATGTCTGATAAACAGCAATATCTGTTTCTTTTCTTTCAACAGGAATCCAGGCTGTTCTTTTAAATCTTCCATTATCATCTTTAGAATTGTCTTGTAAATTTTGCCTGAATTCACTGGAACTTCTTTGCGTCCAAGATGAAGGAACCGTAGACGTGTCAGTTCTGCGATCACTGACAATCCTCTCTCTGGCTGTTAGGGAATTTCCGGGTCTTTCCTGATCGGATGTAATGTTTTCAAACCAGCCATGGCTCTCTGAATTATGGTATTTAGAACCCGTGTCTATTTTAGCTGCATTTGAATAGAAGCTTGGTTTTGTCTCTTCTCTGTTTTTAGCTTTAGAATCTCCATACCTACGGAAAATTGAATTATAGCAGTTCATGAAAACAAATCTTTACCAATGAAGAAAGCATCCATACTTTGTTGATTATTAAGAAAAATCAAAATTTGCGATTTTTCTTCAATACCTGTCAGCTTTTTCCGTTTGTAAGTCTGCACTTGAAGCATATCTACAGAATTGTGCTCCATGGATATTCCAATATAATGGAATGGAAGCTGGACCCCTGAGGGATTTCTTTTGAAACATAATACCGGAGTCAGAATTTTGTTCATAATAAAATCTTTTCTTCTTCTTGCGTCGTCTACGTCTACATCTAGAATGATGCAGAAAAAAAATAAAGTGCCGTAGCATACACTTTGTTTTAAAAAGCGGTCTACACTATCTGTAAAAGAATAGGTATAACCCTGTGAAACTTGTACATGTAAAGAACAAAGATAAATGAATGTCTCACCCGATGAAGATAAATAATATTATTATGGATACAAAGAGAGCACTGACTATCCCAGAAGTTGAAATTATAGCAATGTCGGTAGATGTCATTTGTACAACTCCTTGACATTGTACTTGTATGGGTTCAGTAGTATTACGATCACAGTGTGAACCTAGATCTGACAAAAAGGTAAATAATTTGGTCACTAAAATAAGGTATCAAATGGCGTACAAAAAATTATCATTTATATCAAATGTTATTGATAATAATGGCATTGTTTAAAGTACTATTTTTCTTACAAATAATGTAATGAATACTATATGTTTTAATGTCACAAAATAAAAAGCAACGTACTGACATAACATTCATACTTGACATACACAACATCATACGTTTTCTTGATATTGGTCTTTTATTTCACTTTACCTGGTAAAATTCCAGTACCATTAATAATATCCTTAAAAGCATATACCACGGAGAAGTATTCTAAAATCATGAGACAGCCGTTATCTCCCTTTGATGATCCACCAATTACAAAGTCTTTGTTTGCTGTGTATGAGGATGCAGGACGAGAAATGCATTGGTTGCTAGATGCTTTGAGTTCCTTATCAATGCTAAGCTGCATCCCCTTCTGCCGACTCCAGGACATTTCAACCTGCATGATTTCTTCCATTTTGACGGCAGATATGAAGGTAATCCACTCTGACATTTTTGTGCTGGTTCGCGAGTAAAATTTGTTATTTTCAAACCACATGGCATAACCGTAATTTGTGGCTTCTTCCCCACCATTACTGAATATGTAACACTTAGAGGTCTGATTGATTAATTTTAGATTTAAAACAAAAGTTATACCAAGATTACATTTCTCTACGTCTCCAAAACAAGTGTCTGTAACATCCCCAAAGGAAATATGTTGGTTTCCATTTAGATAAATTCCTTTCCCTCTTGTTAAACAAGTGTCAAATTTCGGATTGCCTTTTCCTGCTATTGTTGTGCTGTTGCCCCCCACTGGTATATCAACATTGTGGAAAAGGAAGTTTTTCACGGGAATATTATGAACTAGAATAAACATAAATTATGTTTGAAACATCTCGTAGTATTTCCACCGAAATATGGCTGAAATATTGCCGACTCGGCGTAAAACAATAATAATCAAGCAATCTCGTAGTTATTTATTTCCTTAGATATACAGTGTGTTTTGTCTCTGTAGTAAACGGATATTTTGTTTGTTTGTTTTTTATCCTCAAAGTATATTATGCTTAATTTATACAGGGTTAAAGGGTAAACTTTACAAAGCCCTTATATTCTTCATTTAAGATTTGTAAAGATTAATTTCATAAATGCAGAGAATGTTGGAAAATTTACCTTGAAGTGAAGACCACTGTTTATTGGACATTGTTACATTACAGACTGAAGTCATTTCTTGAGGACGAATAAAGCCATCAGGATAACAACTGCCATCAATTCTACAAACATCAGTCTGAAAAAAAGAAAATCGACCAAAAGAATCACATCAAGCAGAATAGAATATTTAAATAAAGCAGATTCTATAATGTAATGTAAGAAACATCACTTGTGCAAAAACTGAATCTAAGAGAGATTAAGAGAAGAAAAAACATCTTTGAAAGAAAACATAATGTTTAAAAAAATGTTGACGTGAAAAAATACCTTGGAAACCCCCAAAGTTTTTAAAACATACTGTCAAATGTTAACTTTAACTAATAGGGTAAAAAAAATTAAAAGATTAGTTCAATAATGTTAAAAAATGCAAACCTTTGATAGAACTGTAACTGTACTGGGCTAATCATTCAATAATTTATTTTCAATAATTACAGAAAAGCTGCACAAAAACACACAGACAGGATGACCGAATAAACCTTTACCAATTCAAAAGCCTTTCTGGTTTTAGACCAATAATGCTAAATCATAACTTACAAGTAGGAATCGAAAGTGGCAGGTTAAATTTTCGACATCAGCATAGTCATCACCATACAATTTAATGAAGCTACAGTTATTACAAATGGAGTCACATGGTTCTCCTGTGCCCACTTGAAAGAGTGTTGGTGGTGCTGTACTGTTTACAGAGCAGTCGTCGCCTATCCAAGGGTCGACACATTCACAAAATCCTGTAAATATGTCAACATTAAAATTTTTAGCGGTCTCTGTGATTTAACATGAAACAGCTATGTAATATTAAACAGTTATAGATGTACCTTCTGAACAGTTTCCATTGTATGTGCAGCTGTTGGGACAGATGGTTCCTACAATATCTGGTGGAGGAACTGAATCCCCAGTTTCGTTATTTATGATCCATTTCTCTGTGTCCATCTCCACAACAGTTTTACACTGTTGTTGTAAATTATCCATACTCTCTTTTGCCCATTCTTGGTCATCGGTGAGCTACAGATAAAATGATATTGTACATACCGAAAAAAAACTTGGTTTTATAATTTCTATAAATGTGTACTTAATATCAATTACCATTTCCTTTTTATTACGTTCCCTATATAACTCAACAAAGTCGCTCGCGTGCCGCAGTGGCTAGAGCGTTTGCTCTAGAGTCTCGGCGTAAGGAGTTGATCCTTATGTCGCGGGTTCGAATCCTACTGTGGGACGTGGAGACGGGCCCTTCGGATGAGACCGTATAATTCGAGGTCCCGTGTCGCAGTAGGTGCTGGCACGAAAAAGATTCCTCAATGCTCAATGGCCCTAAGTGCCTAGTATAGGTCAAAATTTGCAGCTCTCCACCGGCAAGTGGTGGCGTCTCCATATGAGTAAAAAATTCTCGAGAGGGAAAATAAATAAACAAAATATCTCAAAAAAAGTCTAACGGGAGGACGTAAAAGCTTTGTGTTTCAATATAATCGACTTTTATCGCAGGTGATAGATTAAACAAAGTTATAAATGTCATCACAATCAAATGTACCGTTGGAAGGGATAAGCTTCAATGTATATATCTGATTTGCGAGTAATTGCTACCTCAATGCAATGGGTCAACCTTTTTTTTTCGGGAGGGGGGGGTATGAAAGTGTTTATCGGCTTGTAATAATTTTATTCTAAATACACGTATATTTTGTATAGTTTAGCTTAGACATTTTCTCACAGTTTGTTTTCAGCAGCCTTGACTGGTAACAAATTCCCCCTATTTAGTCAACGTGAAGAGACGTGTCGTTTGCATTCGTGAAATACTTGGTCCCTGTATATGCCGAATCTTTGTTTTCCCAGATGGTAGGACACAAATAAGCTGATTCACGATTGTATGTCTAGCTGTCTGCAAAAAGGTCGTGTTTGGGCCATATCTCTTCAGCCTACAGGACTTAATGCAACCCATAGTGTATTGTTCCCACGAGTTTGTGGGTCATGCATATGTTGTGAACAAAAGGTTTTCTTTTTTCATTTCAGGATATTAGTCTGGAAAGTGCTATTACCAAGATATCATTAATGCAGCCTTGCACAATGGGTGTTAAGTCTAAACCAGGAACACTCATACATTTTCTTCCCGATTCATCGCCTCCCATGAAATCTTCACATAACTTCCTTGCAAAGGTTTCGTTGATATTACTTGGTGTAGGCCATTTCCTCTCCTAGGTGTAAAATCAATGTATTAGAGTTAAGTTACAATTAACATAAATCTCTGGTCAATTATGTAGATAAACATTTTATATGTCTAAATCATTTTTTTTTTTCAAACAAACATGGAGGGAAAACTGTAACCTTATAAGAAACGGTGATTTTATGATAGAAATTTTAAATATTGATCAATCTAAATACATCGCTTTATTAGATACTGCGTACATCATTCATTTACAATAATTGAAGATTAATGACGGAGTCGAGTCCATATGCATATCCTTAAAACAAAGATACATAGAGAGTTCTGGTAAACGTTCTACCAAGTTTCTTTCTTTACTCCCCAAGAAAATATTAAAAGCAAAAGAGGAGATACCACATGAGTACTGCACAACAACATATTCGAGAAGCTGTGTTTATCAAATGTGATTACTTTTAAAGTCCAAGGAATTTTAGGAAATTTGAAATCACAAAATTTACCAAAATCAATAACTTCAAAACGTACTGAAAAAGTATTTTCAACACTGTGCAACCCTTCTCAAAGATAAATTTAAGACCAGAATTTTTGACCTCATAGATAACTGCTTCTTCAACAAAAAAGGAACTCGTATATTTGCATTCCTCGTCCATGGTCATACCGTTATGCAAACTGATTTCGTTAAAAACATTCTGCTCTACACACAAGTACCCCTAGGTTGATATTAAAAAAAAGTGCTTGCGTTTCTCATTGACAATATCTATGTAGTTTTTGGATACCAGGTCTTCAAAGAATCTGTCTGAATTTCCAAGGATCCTTATTGTGTTCTTTTCTTAGCAGAATTCCTTTTGTATTTTTATGAAACAATTTAAAAAAAAAAACTTCTAAATGAAAAGAAGAATGTTCTTTCTCTGGCCTTCCATTCGACATTTAGATATATCGACGACTTTTTATCAATTAAAAATATTCATTTTCATTCCTACTTTTCTTTGTTATACCCTACTGTTATACTAAAAGACACCACAGAATCTAACTTATCTGTTTCACATTTGGTATTTTAATTTATTCTACTATATTTTACTCGGTTTGTATTTGATAACTCTCGATCCTTCCGGATAAGCCCTTAAAAAGCGAGGCCCCTTGTCGATGGCACGCTAACGAACCCTCATAATTCAATGTCTCCGAGTGCCGAGTAAAAGTCTACTTATAATTTTGAAGCCCTTCATCGATACTTGGTGATATCATATGAACAAAATAATTTTGTAAGGGATATAACAATCAATCAATTTATATCCCGGTATTGCAGCGTTGAAGTGAGTTTGGGGTGACATACGCTTTGGTTTGCAATAGCAGACTTTCTGTCATTGTTTTTTGAGAAGCTATTACAGTAGCTTAAAGATCCTACCGGCGATATGTATTCTGGATCATATTCAAATTTTTCTGCGGGTATTGTGGATCTGCATCTTATTGGTGGTGATTCTGCATCTCTGACAAGTTCCTGTGTTAAGCGTTTAACTCCTAAATAAAATAAAAGGTTTAAACTTCATTAAAACTTTATTTAAAAAAATGTTACGGGTGTAATAATAAGCACCAGAATATTGGAAGATGTTGAAAAAGGTTGAATATTCGTATTGGACAGTAAGAAGTTACCTGCCGAAAATAAGTACTTTACAGGTTTTTCTGAAAGATCAACAATTCCCCCATGGTGAGGGGCTTATGTATGTCTTGTAAAACTATTTAGCAAATTAGTAAATGCAGCGTCAATATCCAGCGGCTCTTAGATATTATCCACCCAACACATGGTTTGAAAAAGAATCATCTATGCTGCAATGTACCCCACCCAGACAAGTTGTTTGCTTTGACTATGCACAACGTTCATGCTTTATGATAGTTCAATTTCTTTAAATTTGTTATACATTTGATAAATACCATTAAAACAACTTTAGTATGATATTTAAATCAATTTAGATTTTAGAACTAGACCAGAAGATGATCGATTTTGATAAATGGAAACAATCAGGGAACTGTCTCATGTTGAAAACAAACCTCTTTTATTTTCAAGTAGTCCTCTTCGCCTTTCAATTTCTACACACCTCATCAGATCCATGCCCTCCTGGCACATTGTAGTCTGTCCCTCTAAGCAGTCACAATAACTCTCCACTTTAAAACTGGGTTCAGTTGTCACACAATAGCCACGATATAACGACTCACCCTCAGAGACTCTAAGAAGTGAGTACATTTCCTCAGTTGTTGAGTATGCATTTTCCAACTGATTTATGATTTCATGGGTAATTTATGATATATCAAAAGATTTAATACCACGGAGTTGATCTAGAAACAATATTGCCTTTATTTAAACATTCCTGATATAACCACATTTCTAATTTCAATTATATCTTATTAACAGGACTACATGTACTTTCCTACATTTTTAAAACAAAATAACATTCATACAAACTCAAATGAACTATCTTGAAATTTTTTTTAAAAAGCTTGCCTTTTTAGTTGATATTGCATTATAAAGATGAATTCTGAAATTTTCAGGAAATATTCATCAAAAAATTTAAAAAAAATTAATATTTATTAAATCATGAAATATGTACCTCCATGATGATGAAAACTGATTTGGTTTAAGCCCTCCTCCAGTATAAACGTTTCCATTCCTTTCCGTGAAATCGTTTGCCCTGTTACCGTCAAATGTCCCACAAAGTCCTACAAAGTTTTTCCAATTTTTTGCCCACATTATCAAAACACAAACTATTCAATTTCACTAAAAATATCTTTTATGGAAAAAATATGTATTTTGTTTGTAATTTGTGTTGTTTTCAGGAAACATTGTTTGTTCACTTACCTTCTGTATTATTATAATCAAATGTCGAGGCTACAACTTTTACGTTTAAGAATCGTCTGCCCAAGATTGGCCAACCATCCATGACAATAACTTTTGCTCCCGTTGGTAATATAATCTGTTCAAAATATCAAAGCATAAAAGATAGATGTTGACAAGTGATTGGAACACATCGAAAGTCACAACATAAATCTTAATAAATGTAATAATTACTAGCCAAAATATATTTTTACGAACATTGAAAATGTGTTTCATAAAGTATATGATGTTTTTATCTTATGACGTGCTATTGTTTATGTTTCCAAATAAAACGATTTTTTAAAATACAATTTCATTTTTTTTTCGAAATCCCCCAAATGAAAATATGTGCTTTATAATAATGATATCTGAACAAGATCTTTGCGAAAACGTATAAGAACTACCCGGCAGACATACTTCATATGACTTTCCTCCAGCAATTCTTATGATTTCTGTCCCCGGTGTTAAATCTCCGTTAAGGTACATTTTCAGATTATGAGGCGTGCGTCTGGACGATTGTCCCATAGAAGGTCCACAGACGTCGATAAGAATGACGTCATCCACAGATCGCACAACAACTGCACAGTTACATGCTGCTACATTGTTACATCTGCGGTAGTATGTCCGAACCTGATGAATACAACTAAATCTTAGCGCAATCACTGGTTATGGAGTTGTTGGCGAAAACATGAATAAGCGCTATACATGTCCGTGCCGTATATTGTATTTATAGATGATTTCTTAGTGGTATTCATGAATTAGCGCAACCCTGTCTGCGCAAAAGGCGCTAAAATATGAAGCCCGCTTTTTTAAGTACACATACAGTATTATGATGGTATAATAGTAAAATAAATGTGATTATAATCAACAGTGACCAATTTCATTAATCCTAAAAACAATACAAATGGAGAACAGGGGAAACAAGAGTGGGAACAAAGACCAACAAGAGGAGTCAGCATCCCCTGTCAACTGGTCACACCCGCCCTCTGTAATGATCAAGAAAACAGGGGTAATACATCGTCAAAATTAGTTTGATAACAGAGTAAGAAAAAGTAGTAATATGATAAGTTCTCTTATTCCTAAGACAATACGGATCCAACTGTAATAATTAAAATAAACTGGAGTGATGTCCAATTACTTGGAAAGTTAGCTGCAGTTGGAGGACTTAGACAGCTTGGTCTAATTAATTAAAAAAAATTACCTCGTAAGGCAAGGATTTATGTCTGTATAGAATAAACTCTCCTTCCAAATAGTTATCGTAATATCTAGAAAATAAGCAAAATTTAAATCTTTTTAACTCGTTTCAAAAATATATTCGCAACATGTTCATTTTCAATAAAGAAAACTAGCAAGTGACTAAAAACCTCTATAAATAAAAATTTATAATAAAATTTATATAATATATGATAAAGTATACATAGCTGTACTTTATTCAAACTTTAAAAGCTTACCTTCCGTCAAATGTTGTCATGTGTGGATCATTAATTGAGGAACATACAGCGATTTTATCTCCATCCACAATCGTGACCTATGTTGTATAATAAATTTATCAGAAATACATAATGCATGAAAATATTGAAGTGATATAGTCTGTCATGCTATGAAATACTTGGCATACGTATTTTTTCTTCGTTGCTAATTTTGGTGAGTCTATTTACTGTGAAATCACTAAAATCAACGATAAATACAGACCAAAATCAATACGAAAAAATATTCTATTTTTCTGTAAATTTAACAACTGTAAAACTCCATATGAAAATAAGATTCAATGAATATTTCTATCTTTATTTATATTTAATCTCATACTGATACAGTGGATATTAATTCAGTCTTGTTTGAATTGTTTAGGTAGATTCGGATATTTCTGCCCTTGTCTCTGTCCTTAAGACCATCTGATGCCGCCTTGACCGGAATCACCACGCCTGAGTCCCAATTATCCATGGTAATCAGGTAAGAACATGGCTTCCTGTAGCTGTGAGATTCGAACATACCAAACACCGCTTGACTCACTGGGCATCGTGATCTGGGACATTTTATATCCCATCCTGTGTATAATTTTACAATAAATAGTTTTTAATGAAGACGAAGAAAAGATCTATCGGTATGATTTCAGTTAAACGCTTAAAAAGTTGCATCAGCATATTTTTTTCGTTGCTCAGGTAAAAAAAAAATTCAAAATTTTTATTTACATCCAAGACAAAAATAATATGCTTAATATACAGGTACATGTTTCCTATCCTTTATTAAAATATTAACTAAAAACGCACTGTGTTTAACTAGCTCAGCAGATACAGATATTTCACAGTTATTACGCTGGTTTTTCTTATCACAGAACAGAATGGGTGGTACCGTGCTGGTCACATTCATATTAACTGGTCCCGATCCTTCATGTATAGTCATTGGATTTTCACTTTCAACCTTTATCAAAATGTAAAGATAGCTTATTGTAGACAATAAGGATCACATATAACAAAGGTGTCCCATTTAAAGCGACAGTACGGCTGCAAAACGTGTGTTTTTCAGTCAAATTTACCCAATATATCATTAAAGCTGAACACGACTCGTAAATAGGCATACGCCATTTTCGATATTACTATCTTAGATATCAGCACCAGGGTATACTCTTCGCATTCGTTACACCTGACTGCTTTATTGTCACGGGTATCGGCGTGGAATGGCGACCCGTGTTCGTGCTGGTTATCTTGCATTCCCTTTGTTTACATTTTATTGCAGTTACGTATATTTGTGTTTGTTTGTATACTGCACTGACCTGTGCAACTGTTGTAAGTGTCTTTGGTATCTTACTCTCCTGCATTAGAAGAAGCACACAGTTATTTTTGTCGCTCCCAAGTGCTGTATAGCATACGTCCGTCTACACCGGTGACGATCGATTACGCTAAACAGTGACCAAGTGAGCGGCTCTATATATAGGGGCCCTCAGATACAGCTCGAGTCCAATCGAATATGGCGGACACATTCTTTTTACGAAGCGTGTTCAGCTTTAAGAAATAAGGTATAAAGTTGATGTCAACAGTTTGAAAAACATGAACCTAACGTAATTAGAATCTGCTGGAAATCAAAGGATCGTACAAACAGGTGAAATCTAAGATCTGTTTATTTGTACTACGTGAATTCTGAATGACACGTGCTTCAACTGTATAGTTTACAATTATAATGGAGTATGAGGTAAAAGCAATTCTCAAAAGCAAAATATTATAACCTCCGATAAATCATTTTAAATCGTGAACTTTTTAGCCTGCTTTCAGGCGAATTTTAAAGAATTAAAGGTACAAATATTGACGTTTTGTGTATTGGGGTCCGAGAAGGAAAAATCATCAAATCATGCGTTATCGCAGGAAAACGTCAAAAGTATTTTCAGGACAGTTACATTAAAATTTGCAATTTAAATGGCATTACTTTCTATATATCATAGGTGCTGAGTTTACACTGGTTTTTTTCTTTGAAAGCGATGGAGATATGAGAAATGATAACATGTATCAACAAGCCTGTCGAGAACCTTTGCGAGCCCTGTGTGAGTCTCGCCGAGCTCGTATTTCTTCCTCCACCAACGATTATATTAATGCCCGAAGTAAAATTTTGGTCGGGAAATTCGCTTTTTCAAACTCTATTTTCATTTTTTTTTTCCTTCTTAGTCGACTTTGTCAAGGTAGCAGGCCTACCGTGCTACCCTGTTTTACCATGTTGTTTTGTATATGATAAGTACACATGCGTGAATGGCATGGAATGTGGAACACCAAACACGTTGCGATGTATATATCTATGGTAAATAAATAATTATCAAATTTAATGAAATAATCAAAGTTATTTAGTTATGAAACTTGTAATTTTCTGAAAGTTTATATTTACTAGAAGTAAAAAAAAAAATTCCAAATCCTATCGGAAAATTTCATCAAGTCTGTTTTTGATGAGATGCGCCGTACCGTCTCTTTAAGTAAAATAGATTAAATCTGATAACCAATAATTGATGCATTTACGATTTCTCAGCATTCATACTCGTATAATCTGTTTCTGGATTTTTTTTCTCCATGTAATTGAATTAAATACCATAATCAGAAAGTAGACCCTTCGATTCATTTCTTTGTAAATGATAATGTAAACATAATTTATATATATATATATATATATATATATATATATATATATATATATATATATATATATATATATATATATATATATATATATATATATATATATATATATATATATTGGTAATTTCAAACATTTAATAACATGTGTGATATTTTTAGTCTTTTGTATAAAAAATAATTGTTATGTTTGTATAAAGTATATTTGGTTGCATGTCATATGTAAAAGAGCCAATTAAAAAAACATTCAATAACTTCATTTTCATCGTTACCTTTACATACCTGTAATTTAACAGTGAATAATTTAGTACTTTTAGGTAATCCCTCTCTGGTACAATTTCCAAGCCAACAAAAAACTAGAGTACATTGAATCTGAAATGAAATAAACTTATTTATACGTTCATAAATAAAATAAAGTTTCTCTAAAGCTGGAAGTAACAAATTTTTCCTTTTTATTTTCTGAAATAATTTGAATTCTATTGCTTACACACAAATATAATACTGATACTCAGTTGGCATACAAACTATTTCTTCCATTGTCTCAACTACCAGCATTTTTGGGGGAGGGGGGTATCATACTGTTTCCACTTTTATCTTTACTTATTTCATAAGTTTTCTCCAAGAAATTTTATCATTTTTGTAAGTACCTCGTCTCCATGAAACAGCGTGGGTATTTCATCACCCTGCAGGAAACTACTGGTCTGGTTTTGCAGGGTTTCTTCTTTTATTACTTGATCGTTCAGATGCCAAAACACCCTAACCTGAGTGTCTGAGTGATTAAATGTGAATGTACACATAAACCCTGTGTCTTGTACGGTCTCATTGACATTTAACGTCAGTACATGATCTATCAACTGAACAGCATCTAAATTAGAAACAAATTTTATTCATCAATTTGAAAGTAGGTAATTTCTGGGAAGAGTAGAAATAGATTCAGATGAAGTACCAACTAGCAACAAGAGGCCCAAGGGCCACATCGCTCACCTGAGCACTGTGGCTAGGAAAAAAGGAAAAATCAGTTAAGTATTGAGAAGCTTGAATGCATAAGTGGTCCCAACCTACCCCTAAAAAGGGAGGGGGGGGGGGTCATGATTTGAACAAACTTGAATCTACACTATCTGAGGATGCTTCCGTATAAATATGACAAACCGTGGCTTGGCTGTTCTTGAGATTTTTAAAGAGTTCTCCTATATATTCCTATGTAAAACTTTGATCGTTCATTGTGGCCCCACCCTACCCCTGGGGGTCATGATTTGAACAAACTTGAATCTACACCACCTGAGGATGCTTCCACATAAATATGACCAATCATAGCTTTGCTGTTCTTGAGAAGAAGATTTTTGAAGATTTTTCCTATGTATATCTATGTTAAACATTGATCGTCCATTTTGGCCCCACCCTACCCCTGGGGGTCATGATTTGAACAAACTTGAATCTACACCACCTGAGGATGCTTCCACATAAATATGACCAATCATAGCTTTGCTGTTCTTGAGAAGAAGATTTTTGAAGATTTTTCCCATATATTCCTATGTAAAACTTTGATCGTCCAATGTGGCCCCACCCTACCCCCGGGGGTCATGATTTGTACAAACTTGAATCTACACCACCTGAGGATGCTTCCATATAAATATGACCAATCATAGCTTTGCTGTTCTTGAGAAGAAGATTTTTGAAGATTTTTCCTATATATTCCTATGTAAAACTTTGATCGTCCAATGTGGCCCCACCCTACCCCCGGGGGTCATGATTTATACAAACTTGAATCTTCACCACCTGAGGATGCTTCCAAAAAAAATATGACCAATCATAGCTTTGCTGTTCTTGAGAAAAAGATTTTTGAAGATTTTTCCTATATATTCCTATGTAAAACTTTGATCGTCCATTGTGGCCCCACCCTATCCCCTGGGGATCATGATTTGAACAAACTTGAATTTACACTACCTGACAATAATTCCACATGAGTTTCATCTTTCCTGGCCCACTGGTTCTTGAGAAGAAGATTTTTCAATAATGCCATTAATTTTTTGCTATTTCGTAATTATCTCCCTTGGAGGAGGGCGTGGCCCTTCATTTGAACAAACGTGAAACCCCTTCACCCAAGAATACTTTGTACCAAGTTTGATTGAAATTGGCCCAGTAGTTCTGGAGTAGAAGATGAAAATGTGAAAAGTTTACGACAACAACGACGCCGACGACGACGACAGACAACGGACAAATTTTGATCAGAAAAGGTCACTTGAGTCTTCGGCTCAGGTGAGCTAAAAAGGGGACTGATATGATTATTGACAGAATCAATCCTTCTTAAAATTTTCTTGTTTAGTAAGAAGCACAATGTACTGATGAGTACTTACTACTTTTTTCACATATGAACATGTGTAGATCAGAACAGCTACCATCATTCCATTTCTCCTCACTAGCGACTTTCAATGCACAATCTTCATTATTCAAATTATTCGGTTCACCTTTAACAGTAAAAAAATGTTATTACAATTTCGAAAACTTGTACTAATAATTAACAGATAAAATTGTGGAATTTGCTTTAATTTCTTTAATTATCCTAGGAAAAAAAAGAAATTTTATCTGGCATCAATAAAGTAGCAAGTGTTGAACATCTCATCGTAATCTCTACATTCTATTCATTTTACTTTTTATTCACCATGTTGTTCATTATAATATCTTCACAAAATGTTTCAAAAAAGAAGAATGGTCATACATTTCAGAATGACTAATACATTTCATTTCCATTTTACTATTTTACAAGATTACAAACAAAGAGAAGCAACATTTTATTCAAACTTCTGTTTTAATAGAGAAGTTCAGACAATCTTAATGTAAATGCCTATAATTTTTCCCCTTTATAATTAAAGAAACAAGCATTCTGAGAGTATTGCATCAGCAATACTAGTCCCCTACCGGCAAGTGTGATCTGGTGTCCGTTAAAAATTGAAAATGCCATAATTCCGCCAAAAATCAATGAAGCGGAACGAAATGCAAACTTGATCTATAACTCATCAAGGTAAAGTCGCATGCCAAAAATCAGCTCAATATCTGCGAGCGTTTAGAAAAAAATTGCGGAAAACCGTGCAAAACTGAAAAAAATGGTTTACCTTGATGAGTTATAGATCAAGTTTGCATTTCGTTCCCCTTCATTGATTTTTTAAGGAAATATGGCATTTTCAATTTTTAATGGAACCAGATCACACTTGCCAGTAGGGGACTAGTATTGCTAATGTAATACTCTCATAATGCTTGTTTCATACTGCCATTGTGCACATCCTATTTTACGATTCCATCGGTTATATATTTAGGGTTTCGTGGATGTTGCAATTCTTGGTACACTTGGGGTTAACCATCACTTATCTACGACTCCTCTTACACCACTGAATGTAATTAAATTAAATTTCACAGAATCTTTATTACATAGAGCCATTTTGCACCTCTATTTTACATTTCTTTCAGAAAGATATCTGGGGTTTACCGTAGCAAAATGGGGACTTTGCCATTCTGTATTTAACATTAGTGGTGCATATCTATAATATGTATCTCTACTTATACTACTGAATAAACTTTTATGAGACCTTTACTGAATCTTTATTGCACAGTGCCATTGTTTACCTTCTAGTTTATGTTTTCATCGGACAGATATTTGGGATTTCACATAGAAAAAATGGACTTTGCCATTACACTCGATAAAGGAGGTACCCTTTTTATTTAGCGGAACTCCACCTACACCTCTGAAGGATATTCAATGGAACTTTCACATAATCTCATTTACATATAGTCAGGAAATGCACTTTGTAACTATACTTATACGAGAGCCGATGAATTATTTTGTGAGTTCAGTGCTCATAGTTCCTCTAATTTAAGAACATACACTACGTAGTTTTGAACTTTATTTTCTTATTTTCTGTGATTTAAGAATTCCAAGTTTTCTTTAACCCTCCTCTAGAACTTTTGACGAACTTTGAGCTAAATTTATATATTTGGTAATTTTTGTATATTTTTTACTGAAAAACAAAAGAATTTTCATCATTTGATGTCTTTCCAAAACCTCTGGTAAAGTATGCTGATTTTTTGCCTAAGAATTTGACGGTACTATAATTTTAAACTGTTAAATAAACCTGAATAATAACCAGTAGATTACAATTATGTAAAGTACGTTGCGTATGTCCTTAAATACTACATTCACCTGATTGCCAGTTGGTATAATTCCATTTGGCGCTAGTTCCTGTCCACGCCCAGTTTCCTTCCTGTGGCCCGTCTGTAGCACTCAACCAAATAGGCACTCCTTCTGACAAACCTTTAAAAGTGATTTCAGTTACAATTGCAAGTGTTTAACCTTGAAGTTAAAACGTTTCAACATACCCATATAGACAAAAAAGGCAGCCATCATCTAGTTTGTGCGAACTGTACTGTTGCCGTTTCCATCTTATATTTTGAACGATTTCATAAATAAAGAATAGCTTTATAAATTTATCATCAAATAATAATTTTCTGTCCGTAACAAAACACAAAATAATATTTATAAATCAGCAAACTTTTTATGCCTGTTGGTACACTTTTCAAAAGAGAGAGAAAAATGTTTACGCGGCTACAAAATAAGGTGCATGAAAGTATTTTATAATGACTACTGAGAATGTTAATTATTAAAGATCTTAAATATATTCCCTGAAATTTATAAATTTGAAACAATATTTTCTTAAACATATTCTTAAACAGTTTTCATAGATTAAAAGCTATACATCGATGTTCATCGTCGGATAGTCACGGGTGATCTCGTATTTTACTCATCATATCAGTAAAATACGAGATCAGCCTTGGTCATCCAACGATGAACGATGTTCTGAAATTTGAAAAAATAAAACCATGGTTCGTGGAAATATTTATAAAAATTTGTTTTACCATGAACAAAAGTCATCTCCGAGGCGGTCTCAATGTTGACCAACGAGGCCGAATTTTGCTGACAAGTTTTCATAGCATTAGACCACTTCATCTTTGTTTTGAATAACTTGTACAAATGTCCGTCTTTGAATGTCCAGGTAGAATCACATAGGGATAGTCCAGCTTTCATCAGTAAGAAAGAAATAGGCAATACAAAACAATTACATCTTTAAAAAATTGTTGTTTTTTCATTCATTGAGGTGTCAGAAAGAATGAAGAATAAAACCTGAAAATTCTTACTTTTCTGTTTACATATGTACGGCATATTAATGCCTCCGGAACATTCGTAATCATTCCATAAATCAGAGCTCCAGAACAGAAGGAGACAGTTTTGGATACCCCTGTAGTTATCTGGTTGTCCTGTATAACATGAAGAATCAAAACATTCTCAGCAATATAATTTGTAATGTCCTTCTTTCAAAATTTGATTTTCAATTCAATTTACTTTTTATTGGGGATTAATGTAATTGTATTAATTTTGGTCTCGCTAGTTTAGCATGTCCTACACATAGGGATCACTTTGTCTAATGTCTGTCCGTGTCGTTGTCATTTCCTCTATCTGTCTGCCTGTATAAGAGGAATCACACTTTTATAACAGTAAAAATGAAAGAAAAAAGAACTTTATATCATATCCTTGAAAATGAAATAGTCATCATAGCAAAGCACAGATATAGGAATGTGCTGAAAGTTATATTTGAGAATTCAACATTGTAGTTTGGAAAATAATGCACAGTATACATAGGGATCGATCCGTACGTACAGATACAGGCGTTTTTCAATGTGGAAAATCGTCGCCAGCGTAGCACAGTGGTTAGAGCTTTTGCTCTAAAGTCGTGGATTAAAGGATCTGATCGTTATCTTCATATTTCATGTGTATTCTGTAGTACATTGTACGTAACTCAAAAGTCCTAATTTTCCACATTGATTTTGTTTCTTTCTTTCTTTGCTTACTAAACATCCCTTGGAGAATTTTCAGTCATATTGAGACGCCACCACTTGCAGGTGGAGGGGTGCAAATTTTTAGACCTATACTTGGTACTTACGGCCTTAGAGCAGTGATGGATCTTTTTCGTTCTAGCAATTAGTGCGACACGAGACCTCAGTTTATACGGTCTTATCCGAAGGACTGGTTTCCGCGTCCTGTAGTGGGATTCGAGCCCTCGACATAAAAATGAAGTAGACTGTTGGTATTCCTGTTTCATCAACTTATTTTTCACTAGAGTACACTAATTGTGCTCCCTCATAAGCCTACCTGTTTTTATAGTCCAGTGAAGAAGAAATAATTCAAAACTTTCCACATAAAGAGAACACTTACTGTGGCTTTCAACTTGACATTCAGATATATCGACGATGTTTTATCAACTATTACTTCCATCCATATGTCGATTTGATATATCCCAGTGATCAACTCGAAATAAAAGACACCAAAATACCTTCAACATCTATTTCATGTTCTACTAACTATAGACGATAAGGGCCAGCTAACTAAACAGTGTGGCAAACAAGATGACTTCAGTTTTTCCATCGTAGACTTTTCTTACTTGCACATGTAATATTATTCCGCTATCGCCTGCATATAGTGTTTATGTCTCTTAACTTATTCGATCCTCTAGAATATACTCTGAGTACGATCTATTTTTAAACCGATGCAGGCTATTGACAGATAAATAGATGTTAAAGGGATTTCAACAACCTTATTTATTTACAGTCAGCATTTCATAAATTCTATGGTCGTTATAATGACCTTGTTAGCAAATGTAACCTATCATTGGTCGTATTTTGACTGACATAATTATTTCATACCTTTTGGTAGGCCTTTGCTTTTATACTGAATTTGACAACGGAATATGCCGTCTACCTGACGACAGGTGTGACCGGTCTACAGGGGATGCTTACTCCTCCTAAGCACCAGATTCCACCTCTGGGTCCGTGTTTTATGCCCTGTTCAGTGATTTGTCTGTAGTTCTTTTTTTTTATTTTGTTTTGTTTTGTTTTGTTTTTTTTATAAATTTTTTTATCGATCATTGTTCGTTAAGTTCATTAATATACAAAGGAAGTATTTTATGGTTTATGGTTGTACTTCAAAAAAGGTATAAATTTATGTTGCTACGATTAGTAGTAGTTAAATTAAAATTTTTATATGACATCAGATCTTTGTGCTAGTATGTTCCTAACATCCTAGTTCACCCATCTATTTCAATAATTCTTGGTATTTCCATGATCATTGTGAAATATAAATTTAATTACCAGTGAAAGATGCTGCAGATGCTTCAAAATGATTTAATTTTTCTTTCCACTTGAATTAACACACATTTGTTACTCTACCCAATCCTACCCCCACCCCAGGACCACTACCGTTACCAACTAAAAATTCCAAAACAAAAAAAAAAAAAACATAGATATGATGCTAGGATAAATTATTCTCTAAAATATTCAATTATCTAAAACCATTGAAAGTAACGAAAAATTCTATATTTATCTATTCTTTGTTGTTTTGGTATAAAAAAAAATAAGAAAGGGATTTGATTTTTTTTTTTTCAATTTTTAATCTCACAATTCCCTGCAAAAATCTCCAAAAATTCATTTTTCAATTTTGATTTCAAGCAAAATGTATGGAAATCAATGAATTTGTTTTGCTTAAGTGTTCAGTAGTGAAATGTTCCTTGAATCAGTTTGACTTACCTGCTTCCCAGTGTGTATACCCCCAGGGTTGATCACTACTGTACCAAAGCCAATGGCCCTCGTCTGAGGCATCAGAAGCACCTATCCAAGCCCGAAGTCCATTAGCAAGCTCTGAAATCAGTGTAGGATCATAAAATGAGAGCATGAAAATTACACATTGTTTTGCTATCAATTTAACAAAATAAATTCTTCTCGGTGCCTAATAAGGAAGTTGACATTTTATTTATCTTTGAAATATAACCGGCAAATTTCAATTCCTCGTGTTTAGAAGAATATGAAATAAATTTGTCTTACTATATACAAAGTCTTGTTCGTCGTTTGATCCAATGTCCACCAGACTACTGTCTTCGGCCTGACATGCCTTCAGAGCATCCATCCATGTTTTTGTAGACGTGTATAATTTGTAACAACTCTCACCAAAGCCTGACCACCCAGGTTTACACGTCACTGCAGACACTTATAATACCCAAAATATTAAAAAGGAATGTAATTATTACTGCCTTAAAAACCATATTTCAATCAATGTATTTGAAAGGTCCGATATAGCTTATAGTGTCAATAGAATTTCAGGACAGATGATACAAGCAAACTTGAAAAATCATGAACATAACAACTAAAGTCATGTTTATACTAGAGAAAGTAATAGGTTTAAGTTTTCATTTAAAGTTTCATAATAATGTTATTTGAAGTGACAGAAAGTTGTATCAATTAATAAGGCAGATTGCAGAAAGTTAGAACTTTGAACATAACAGAAAGTTTACAATATTTCAATATTTTAGAAATTCAATGTACGCATAATTTAAAGAAAAAAAGGTATAAAAAACATATCAATCCAGGCAATCGATTATTTTTGTATCATCTGTTCTTAACATTATTTTAATACTATGTGTTTTGAAGGTACCTAAGCATTGTGCACTACGGGAATGAACGAGAGGATATTTATGGTAATGTTCTATAACTAAACTACAAAATAAACTCACTTTTTAAATGTAAAATTAAAAATAAAATCAAGTGGGTTTTGTCATGACTGCTTTTATTCTTTGTACTTTATACCTCACCATAGTAGGAGTTCAAATTCCTTTTCAGTTTGAATTATAATGAAGCCGAGACCCCTAAGGGACAGGGGCTCATTGCTTTTAAGGATTGGAGAGAAGCAAGGATAATGACCCACATCCAAGGTTTCAGGATTCGATACCTTTTTTTTTCCCTATTAAAATGTAAGTACCTTTAAAATAGTTTTGATAAGCTTCTAACAAGTTAAAGGTACGTAAGGGTGAAGTTGTAAATAGTATCTAAAGTGATAAAGTGAAAAAATAGCTTCATGTTTAAGCACGGCAACCTCCTGAATTAAAAGGCTGAAGTGATATTCGTTTTACAACGAATACATGAGGACATAATTTAGAAATAAAAAAGCTACATTAATTATACTGGATATCATTCTTTTGTCAATTTCCTATGATTCATAACACCCTATCTTACATAAAAGTAGCCAATTTAATCGACCCTTGCGTGCAAACAGAAGTTAAAAAAAAAAACCTCAGAAGTGAAACATATTTCATTTCTAAATTTAAGAACTGACACGGGTAATTTCATCATGGCTGCTTGGTGAGAGTGTTAAGAAGATTTAAAATAGTGTTTGACCTTCAAGGTTTACGACTAATGGATGATCTCAGGAGAATGTTATGTCAAAGAATTTATCTTTATAAAACATAAACAGCAACATGGAGATCGGATTCAAAATGACATTGAAATATAAACATTTTTAACGGGGGTAATTATTTTTCTTTCATTTATTTCAAAACACATATGAACCACGTATTGGATAAACTAATTTACAGTATTTAATCATTGTTTTAAATTCTTTAAAAAAGTTAAGATCAGATCTTAATTTTAGCTTAAATTTTCATGATTTGGAAATAATTAAATATTTTGACGTAATCAGTAACTATTTCATTCTGTGTTTCATCACAAATATAAAATATACAAAATATTTTTATTGTGTTACTTCAATTGCTGTACACCCAACCCAATTCATTCCTGAATTTTGTTTAATCAAAATTGAGACTATATATATATATATATATATATATATATATATATATATATATATATATATATATATATATATATATATATATATATATATATATATATATATATATATAAAAGGAATGTCAAATCGGTCAATTTTTGATAATCGGTTACTCGGACGTTTTTCCGATCGAGTACCCAGGTACTCGGTAAAAGTGTAAATACAAGTGTGTTAATTTTCTTCAACCCCGTTAAACTCCAAGGCTGTTTTTATCATGTGTATAAATGTACTATATAAACACCGATTCCAACGTAAATGATTTTTGGCACTAAATTTATTTATCAAATAAACACAAAAGACATAATTATTAGATCAAAAATTACATATGGTTTACAGTTCTTGTTTAGAATCTATATTTCATCAAAAGGAGGACACTCTGTTACGCAGATTTGTGTTGACTAGACTAGCGAAAGAGAAGCAACGGACCTTGTTGGGATCGCTAGTCTAATATTATAGTAAGTTTAGTCTAATATTATAGTAAGTTTAGTGTATCAGGGGAAACAATTTTATATCTTGATTGCTTCCCCCGTATACACTAACTGACTAAACTTACTACGCTGACTTTCAACATTTTTTTTTAAAAATATTTAGTTATTTCTAGGTATTTCTCCACTTTTGAAGTGAGTAGCGGCATTTCTATGCATGTCCGATTTCGCTGCCGTATATTGACTAAATAATTTAAAAATGATTTGAAGATAATAGACCATCGATATTCACTGAAAACAATCCCTGAAGCCATCCAAAAAATAAGGACCACAATAGGTGAGAACAGCTGGGTCAATAATTACTGTATATACACAGCCACAGGCGATAATGGGTGTTTTAGAGGTGTAGAAGACTATATGCTATAATTACCGTATGCATACATGTATTTAAATTAGTTTTTGATAATTTTTTGATAAAAATAAGTACTTTGAAATAAGAAAAAATACACATCCGAGTAACCGAGTACCTTTTTTAGTATTCGATACTCGGACGTTCGATCGAGTACCCGGTTTACCGAGTACTCGTTGACATCCCTTATATATATATATATATATATATATATATATATATATATATATATATATATATATATATATATATATATATATATATATATATATATATATATATATATATATATATTAGGGATGTCATATCGGTCAAAATTTGATAATCGGTTACTCGGACGATTTTCCGATCGAGTACCCGGGTACTCGGTAAAAGTGTGCATACATGTAAAAGTTTGTTGATTTATAGACATGTATATCCCATCGATGTTTCCTTTAGTTTATAATGCATGTACATAATCATCGAGCCCAACGAAAATAATTTTTGGTTCTTAATTTTTGTATCAAACAAACACAAAAGACATTATCAATTAATAACCAATGACTACAAACAGACAAAATGAATGCTTTACAGTTCTCGTTCAGGAAGACATTTTGATCAACGAAGGAGAAGGACGCAACTTTGTAATGATTTGACTAGCGAAAGAGAACATCATTGTAGTGATCGCGAGTCGTATATTATTAACATTTGCAAATGTTTTCATTGTGATAACCCTGAAAGTTAAGTATAATGATTTCTTGATACGTGTATGTACAATTTCACCCGTCATGCATAAATTATCCCAAGTTTCCAACTGCCGTTGATGCTCTGGCATACCCAACAAACTAGACAGTGATTCCTTAAATATATGCTTATTTCTCCTCGTATACGCTAAATTTACTATGCACAACTGACTTTTACCATTTTTTTAATCTTCGGTTATTTTTTAACATTTCTTCACTTTTGAATTGGTAGCGGTATTTCTACGTATGGCCGATTTCGCTACTGTATGCTAATTAAATAATCTAAGGATAATTAATGGATCTAATTAAACGATTGAAACACTGAAATCAAATAATGGAAGCCATCCAAAAATTAGGGTCACAAGAAGTGAGGACAGCTGTGTACAGGTCAAGTGATTGGTCACGGTAATTACTGTATATACATGTACACAGCCACAGGCGATAACGGGTATTAACTGGAGAAAGTAACGCTGATTACTGTATAGACATGGACAGTGCATTTTTAAATAAAAGTTTTCAATAAATATATGGACTTTGAAATATGAAAAAAACTTGCATCCGAGTAACCGAGTACTGATTTTAGTATTCGATACTCGGACGTTCGATCGAGTACCCGGTTAACCGGGTACTCGTTGATATCTCTAATATATATATATATATATATATATATATATATATATATATATATATATATATATATATATATATATATATATATATATATATATATATATATATATATATATATATATATATATATATAATTTTTACCATGGACATCACAATTGCAGGTTTATTTTTCATAAGAATATATTTTTATACAAGTTGCAGAATTTTTTTTCTTTAGAAGAATTAGGAAATCCACGGCAAATTTCAAACGATATTTTTCAGCATTGACATTTCATTCGTAGCTTCTACTTTTTCGTTAGCAAATATAATCTTTTATTAAATGCTAGATATATTTCCACACCAATCTAAATTTTAGATAAAAATTTACTGTCATATCAAATAAACAAATTTCATTACCTTTTCAGGCTTCCCAGAATATTGTTAGGAAGATTTATCACCATTTAATTTTGATTTTAAAAGTCATTTCTCTTTAGTATTATTATCACTTTTAAGATAATTAAATCACATGTATAAATATTAAAGGTATCTCTCTTAATCACTTTAAAAAAAATGATAAGAAAGATGATAAAAATGAGGATGGCATATTTTGACATATTACTTTCAAAGTGAATTGGCCCCACTAACAAATACATTATCATCCATACTATAAGACTGTAGGAATCTTTGTAAATTTTCATGTTGAAAGTTCATGCGAAACAAAAAGGAAATACAACTTCCATTTTATCTTTCCTCGAGATGAGGCAAAATGCAAAAATGTAGTGCTGCTTGAAAAATGAAGGATTTGTCATTATGTCACGCCACTCCCCCTTTTCATTGTGAATAATATGTGGTTTGTTTGATTTTTTAAATAACTTTTATCACATAGCCTATTAAATTATTAAAAGCGAAATACAAGCTTGCATACTAAGATTTGCATTTATTTAAATATTTGCAGTTTTACCTCATCTGTGAGCCTCTTTTCAGGGATCATAAAATTATTCTACACATATTTTATCCTTTTGTTATAAACCTTTTAGACTCTCCTTTCGACGTCCGTTGAAATACCTGTTGATGATTTTCCAACTTAAAAAAATCAATAAACGGATCCTCATGTTTTAGAAATGTCAATAGACTTTGTAATTATTCAAATAATTTAAGTTTTTTTTCTAACTTTTTTCCATTGTCCAGAGTAAATGAGCATAGCGTGTCGTATATTGCTAGTATAAAAAATATTAATCATGTCAAAATCTTGAAGAATTTTTACAGTGATTTTACCCCCCCCCCCCAAGCCCATCATTCTTATGATGCATTTGCCTAGAAAAAGATTATTAACAGTTTGAATTGGTTGATGGTTTTAAGAAATTTGAATTGAATTTTACAAATTCATTCTGAAGGAGGTCAATAATTAAAATGTATTAATCACATTATAGAGACAACAAAAATCTTAGCATAAGCAGTCCTGTCATGTAAGAGATGTATTTGAAATTTTTTTTGTCCAATCTGTGTAAAATACCGTGGAATTTGTGAGGACCAATTTTCATGAACGAAGTCTCGTTCTGACATCAAGTTCATGTAAGTAATTGTTGAGACTGTAAATTCTTGGTATGTATCAGTAAGCCTATGCTTTACGTTTGCGTAGAGTTGTTGTTTTGGTTAATACCCGCACTTTCTAAATAATGTTCAGGTATGTTATAATCCTGGTCTGACCGTCCCTCTGTCACATATCTTCTTCCTCAAAAGACTTACATTTTAAGCAGTAGCCAACTCAATTTTTGGATTATGATGAGTGGTGCTTTGAACATGTGCAAAAAGATTTTGAAATTTCTAATTTCACACTGGGGATCAAATGAGGGTAAAACGGCGTTTTTCTACATAAACCTTGGTTCCTGAGCTCTTCTTACCTTTTTTACAGCAGCCTATTTACATGTAGATGCGCAATAAAGTTTCGGAATTTCTGCAATTGGGGGTCAAAAAACATTTTCCTACATAAATCCTGGTTCCCTGAACTCCTCTAACATCCTTGTGGTAGCCCATTCATATTTTGAAAAATGATTGCATGGGAGTGTCCTGTAGATGTGCAATAATGTTTTGAAAATTAGATGTTCACACTGGGTGTGTGATTGGGGGTCAAAAAACGACGTTTTTCTACAAAAAAAATGGTTCCCTTAACCCCTCTTATATTTTCTCAGTAATCAATTCATATTTTGGAATATGCTTGGGAGTATCCTGTAGATATGCAATAAGGTTTCGGACTTTCGATTTACACCTCTTGGGATGGGGTGATTGGGGGCTCAAAAACCTGGCTCCCTGAACTCCTCTTATATCTTTTGTAATAGCCTATTCATTTTTTTAATGGTATCATTTTTTTGATGGTATCCGGTAGATATGCAATAAGGTTTCTTTTTTCATTTTCACCCTGGTTGCCAAATGGAGGTAAAACATTCAGGGTTTGAGGATGATCTCTGGAGGGAGTCAAGACCATTTGGTGTGTTATAATATAAAGATGGTATAGGGGCTTTCAATCTTAAATAAAGCAATATATTTGATTATTTCCGGTTTCTGGGACTGGGGATGACCCCAGGAACTTGGTTCAATGGAGGTCTACTAAGTAACTGTACATGGCATCCAATCTTTGACCCTTTTCAAGCCATAGATATCTAACCATTTACAATTCAGATTATTTTACCCGTATTGTCTTTTAATGATATAATGTACTTACCAGCAGTTACCTGTACTTAAAATGATAGAGATAAGATACTCAAATAAGAGGGCCACGGGCCACAGACTCACTTGAGCTTTTTACATATATCATAAATTCACATATATTTTGTGTGAATTACAGAATTAATGTGGCTTTTTCCCTGGTAACCCAAATACGAAAAGCATATTAAAGCAAACATCAATGTGCAGGTATTACCGTCTTATGGTATCCATTTTTAATTAAATTTTTTCTGCATTTAATTGCTAGTTTACAAATTGTGCCAATGACTTCATTTTATGTTGAAGACAACGACTATGATATAGAATCGTCAGTTAATTTTTTTTAAAATGAGTTTTGAAAAAACAGCGTACGCACGGACTTAAGAAATCAGATGTCTCGCAACGGGAGAGAGTGCAATACTTTTTATAATTCACAATTGGGTTAATGTAAGGTTCTCGTGTACAGAGATAGTAAATTTGTCTTCAGCTTATTCATATATCAAAATATAATCGTAATCGACACAGGATTGTTTAAGTGGAGATCATTCCGCAGTTGGACAGATATCGGGTGGGTGGTATTAAACTTCAAAAAAATAATGTTTTTATTGTAAAAAGATCTTTTGATTTCTCATTATCAACATGAGAAGACTATATATAATATATATATCTTTCTTAAGTTAGATTATGTAGCTAAAATAATATCCTTTGTTAAGTGAACCTACATCATGCTATGTTTAATATTCCTCATTCTGACCAATATTTTAAGCATTGACTTTTGAGAAACTTGAGTAATGATGATCTTAACATTTGAGGCTTAGAATCCGTCAGAGACTCGGTCAAAGGTTATACATCGACCTGTGTGTAGGAGAGACAAATCATTGTAATATTAAGTGGAATAACATTTTCCGGGTAAACCTTTAAGACACATAACTAAGATTTAAAAAAAAAAAACAATGAAGGCCAACATTAAAACAAGTCAACATATACACATATATCTGTATCATTACTTAAAACTTTGCTTATTCAAAACAGATAGTGATGACTTTGCATATCATCGTTTATATTAGTAAATCTGGGAACAATATACAATTACCTTTTTTTTATCTTATACAGGTGTTCAACAATGTTACACCTGTTGTGTCAGTTTTTTTTCTTTGGTTAGATAAATTAACAGTAGCTGTTGAAAGTTTTTATGTCAGCAGTCTAATTTTCTTTTTCATCGGTATCTAAGCATAATAGTTATAGTCTGGTACATACATTAATATTTTCTCACAAATAAAGGAAAGCATTTTGAGTTTCATTATTTTTTATTTTATTTAAAATTCTTGTCTATGAATTAATTGCCAGTATTTTTGTCTTAGTTTGAAGTGCCAATAAATTTTAAAAAATCATAACCAGTATTTCACGCTTATGAAACCCATTACCTACTGAGAGGCATATATCAGTAAAATAATAATCGGCATTTAAAAAAAGACAATGTAGGTTTAAGCTATAACTTCTATTCAAGAACAGAACTATAAATAATCATATCTATATTCAAGCATTCAAAGGTAATCAATTTCATATCATAATCAACTTTGGTTAGGATGGGACCAATAATATATAATGTACAAAATGAAATAAATATACATTACGTAATACACACTTGTATGTATACAAAAACATACAGAAAAAAAAATTTCATAAAATCATGTCACGCAATGAGGTTATGCATAGTACCAAAAATGTACAGTAAACGAATATAAACAAATCAAACCCCGCCGCAATACAAATGTATATATGAATTTTGAATAATAGGCTCTATAAGTTAATACATAAAAAATACTTAAGAGTTATTGCCCTTTGCACCTTTTTTTCCTGGTGTGCATCCATCTTGCCCTCCACCTATACATTGTGGTCTTATCCAAGATCTAGGTTGTATACATCGTCAGTAACTTGCGGGTGATTCACATCGCATCTTTGTATCATCATTTGAGGGATCTTGTGGAATCAAAACCGTGGTTTGCGACGATGGATTGTATACAACCTCGATTTTCAATGATTAATGGACGGTGACATCCTACTTGCCCGGGAACAGTTGCACTAATCCACCTAAAGTACCCCTATAAGACAGAGTGACTAAAATGCAGTTGCAATAATGAGCCTTACTATCAAAGACAAAATTGATATAAGCTTTCTCATCTGGAGCCATATTATATTTTTCATGTAATCTTTTTAATTCCATTATCACTTCTGGCATAAGGGGCATAGGATGACGGTCATTTTTCACGTTTTTCCTTTTACATGCATTAATTTTTTTAAATAAGTTTCGAATATAAAATATCTAGACCTACAAAGGGTTTCTGTCATATACGGAGGCCCGTTTAAGACCTATCAAAAATATTTTTGAATTCCATATAAAGAATTGTTAAATTTATTATCACGAATTTTAATTTGTTATAACAGTTTTTAATTCGTTATAGCGAATAAAATTAGTAATAAAAAAAATTCTTGAATTCGTTATAACGAATTCGAAAATTTGTTTTAATAGATTATGTTCTTTTAAACGAATTCTAAAATTTGTTATAATAAATTAAATTCGTTAAAGTACGGAAGCCCATTTAGGACCTATCAAAAAATATTTTCAAATTCGATTTAACGAATTGTAGATTTTGTTATAACAATTTAATTCGTTATAACAATTTCTTTGAATTCGTTATAACGAATTTAATCTGTTATAACAAATTTGTTGAATTAGTTATAACGAATTCAGAAATTTGTTGTAACGAATTATATTCGTTTAAACGAATTGTAAAATTTGTTATAACAAATTTAATTCGTTATAACAAATTCAAAAATTTGTTGTAACGAATTAAATTCGTTAAATCAAAATCAACAATCGGGGCCTCTAGAAAAATATGTATGAATTCGATATAACGATTTGCTCATTTCATTTTAGCGAATTTAAGTCGTTATAACAAATTAGAGAATTCGTTTTAACGAATTTAAATCGTTATAACAAATTTTTGAATTCGTGATAACGAATTCAATAAATTTGTTATAACAGATTAAATTCGTTATAACGAATTCAAGGAAACCGTTATAATGAATTAAATTCGTTATAACAAATTCGACAATTCGTTATATCGAATTTAAAAATATTTTTTGATAGGTCCTAAATGGGCTTCCGTATTTAAGCAATTTCAACAATCAGTATAATAAATTAAATTCGTTTAAGCGATTTCAACAATCAGTGCTATAGAAAAATATAAGTGAATTCAAATAACGATTTATCGAATTTGTTTAACGAATATAACAAGTTAAAGAGTTCGTTTACACGAATTTAATTCGTTATTCAAGTTTTAGAATTCGTTATGACAAATTTAATTCGATATAACAAATTTTTGAATTCGTTATTACGCATTCGACGAATTTGTTATAAGAGAATAAATTCATTATAACGAATTCAAAGAAAGTGTTATAATGAATTAAATTCGTTATAACAAATTCAACAATTCGTTATATCGATTTTCAAATATATTTTTGATAGGTCCTAAATGGACTTCCGTACATTTAGGACCTATCAAAAATATTTTCAAATTCGATATAACGAAATGTAGAATTTGTTATAACAAATTTAATTCGTTATAACAATTTCTATGAATTCGTTATAACAAATTTAATCTGTTATAACAAATTTGTTGAATTAGTTATAACGAATTCAAAAATTTGTTATAACGAATTAAATTCGTTTAAACAAATTCTAAAATTTGTTATAACAAATTTAATTTGTTATAACAAATTCAAAAATTTGTTGTAACGAATTAAATTCGTTAAATTAAATTCAACAATTGGGGTCTATAGAAAAATATGTATGAATTCGATATAACGATTTGTTGAATTCATTTTAACGAATTTAAGTCGTTATAACAAATTAGAGAATTCGTTTTCACGAATTTAATTCGTTATAACTAGTTTCAGAATTCGTTATAACTAGTTTCAGAATTCGTTATAACGAATTTAATTCGTTATAACAAATTGTTGAATTCGTTATAACGAGTTCAACAAATTTGTTATAACAGATTAAATTTGTTATAACGAATTTAAAGAAACTGTTATAACGAATTAAATTCGTTATAACAAATTCGACAATTCGTTATATCGAATTCAAAAATTTTTGATAGCTCCTAAATGGGCTTCCGTATAAATTGGCTTCCCTACATTTCTGATTCTGTAAAGAGTAATTATCACTGACACTGCCCCCTAACACACTGAGAAACCTTACCTGAATCTGACACACTGAATAACCTTACCTGAATATTCAATACTTAAATTAAATTACCTTCAAAAAAATTCAGCAATTAATATTCATATATGGAGAGGAAACATTTTGATATGAAATTACAACAAATGTGACTGTGTTCTATGTATAAATATCTATATTTACATGCCTTATAAGCAGAATTTTTAGCAAGGATTCAATTTTGGTATTATTAGCGAATTAGCGAGGGTGCTGAGATCGCTAAAATTGAATGTCGCTAACAATTATTCCCATGTTGTTTGCAATAGCTTTTTAATGAGCATTTAAAAATAGCTAGAATTACATCTCGCTAAAAATATAAATCAATTTTAAAGGATAAATCGCTAAATTTTGTGTCTCGCTAAAATTTCCACTTATACGGTATGCTATTTTTGAGGCAAATTTGCTATAATACTTTCTTGATTGGAGGGAATGTTGATATGGTAGCAAAGACTAATGTTCCAAAATGAAGGGGTTTTGTTGCCATCCATTGATTCTCACAGGCTCAGCAATAGGAATTGTTCTCTTGTGTTTTCTGACTTGCCGTATAAAAGATGAAGGTAGGACCTTCTTATTAATTTCAGAACGCAGTTGATTTGATCAATGAACACAGTTTTATTTCGAACATCAAATGTACTAATCCTTGCCACTTTAAAGCAATTCACATATTTTGCGTAGTTACTAGTTGTTTGTAGATAAGCTCTATTAAAACTGTGCTTAAACTCTATCTTGTCAAATTATGGTCTCAAATTTTCGAAATAGGTTCGAGAAGAGTAATCGGACATAAATATGATATGACTTGAGTAATATCGTATTAATAAAATATAAAGCGCAAACTTTTTTTAACCTCAGGGCATACTTTAGGTGATTCTCAAATCTTGGCATTTGGATGTCCTTTAAGAATGTCTATGTAGTATGTCCGTATGTTGGAAAGGGAGACTTGAGAATTATAAAACAACCCCGAGTGTTTTTCTCTTTAGCTAGAGTTAATTAGTATTATTTTCACCATTCATCAATTGTTCACTGAATATTTCATTATTTCTTTACATGGAATTATGTCTCCCAGTTGATTCGATACGCAAGAGCATGCTCCACCTACGAACAATTGCTAAAACGAGGCAAGCTATTGACAAACAAGTTGATGAAACAGGGATATCAAGTCATCATTTCGCAAGTTTTATGGTCTCTACAATTTTTATTGTTTCAATGGACTCTTTAGCTTGATTACTGTACGTTATCTTCATATTTCATTTTAACAAACATGCTGTTGTTATGCAGATTGTTTGTCAATAGACACGTGAAAAGTCTTGATATAATGATTTGTTGAGAGAGAAAAAGTAAAATTTTAAAACATGCATTTACCATATCGGTAAAAATACAAAGATAAGTTTTTGAGAAAGCATCTACAGTTTTGGATCATGAACATTGTAGTAAAATATATACATATGACCTCATAATACATCAGTGTCAAAAGATAACATTCATTATTATTTCCTTTCTTCAATAGGAGCCTGTAACTTCATCTGTCATATCTCGGCGCCTCTAATCTGATTTCCATTTCGTCTTGGTACTGAAATTTTAAAACAAAGCATTTTACATTTGCTCTTTAAAAGACATGCATGTACATATTATATAACTGTTCCTTCTTTGAAAGCAGTTCGTAACTCAATAAAACGCTATCTACATATGTCAATCAAATGATTAAAGTATTTCGTTATAAAATTATCTGAAAGGAAAAAAGTGACAGTGTCCTATATGAATTTGTTAAATTACAGGACATTACCTGTGCACACTTTCTGTTTTACCATCCAATGGCGCCTCTTTGGATATATGCTGGTTATTGTTCTCTTTTTGAAACGATTTCCATTCTACTGTTTTATAGATGCCCCCAGAAGAGCTTGCTCCTTCCATTCCAGACCTCTCAGTTCCATTTGCCTTATAGCTAAGTTCAAGATATGAGATAAGCTCTACATTTCATTCACATTTACAGATAATGGTTCAGATCTGAACACTGCTTTATTAAATACCTTGAAAGATACATGTATATCTTAACTTACTTTCTATCATAATACCTGTTCACGAGACCACCATGCTTGTATAGTTTCGAGGAAGCTTCATGTGTTCCATAAGTGACTGGAATCATCGCAGTGGTTGTTTCTTCAACTCCATAAACTCTACTTTGGATCTCTATCGGTTTTACTTGTTTTTGATGTGTAAAAGCAAAGTCTTCCTTTGCATAGACAGAGTTTCTCTCTCTTGCTTCTGCTGGCTGCTCTGTTGTGAAAAATGTCACTCTTTTAGACATTTCATCTGCAAACGAGTATTCTCTATCCTCATAAATTCCATTGCTTTCACTCTTTGATATTTTGGCACTTGTTTTTTCGCTTTTGGATTCTGACATTGTCTGCTGTACTGGCAGGGAAGGATGGGTAGGCTTCATTCTTGTTACAATTGATTTCATTGTAACATTAGTATCATTGCCCAAATGTTTTTGCTTTTCTTCTGAGAGCTGCTGGTCGCTCAAAGTTCTGACCTTGTGATCTTTTTCATCAGGGAGCCAGTATGTTCTTATTTCAAACAATCCACTACTGTTCTGTTGCATCCCATTATTACTGTTTACTACATAGCCTCCCATTTCCGCAGAAGACATTGCCATCATTTTAGAGGACACGTTCTCGTCTTGCAGCCACACAGTTTTCTCTTGTTCCTCGCTAAAAGACAAAGTCAAGTCACTCTTTTCATTTGACAAATGCGTTCGGCCGGCATCGATATGAATTTCTGAAGTAGATGTCGTAACATCTCCAAACGAATGTTTTTCATTTTCTGGAAAGATGGTCTCGGTCTTCCAACTATTTTTTTCTCCCCCAGTAATTTTAATGCGCAAGAATCCATTTTTTCTTTCATCAGATGATTCGTTTTTTTCTATGGATTTAATATTTGATACAACTGTATCAGAGTTCAACGAACGATTCATTGTTCCCGACCTTTCACCTGCTCTCTGGTACGATTTGTATGCTTTGGTTTCACCCGTTTTTACTTGCATTCTCCTCTGAATTTCTTCTTGTAATCGTGAATCAGGTAAATAATTACTTCCCAATTTTTCTATGACTCCAAATTTTTCAGTTATAACTTGTCCTTCAAATTTACGGCTGCTTGAATCAGCTCCAAAATTTGATTTGCTTATATCCATCTGTTGACCACTAGACATCAAAATAGAAGGGCTTAACTTTTTTACAGAATAATGGTCCCATCCTATTTCCTTATAATCAGTTCTGCTGTAACTCTTTGTGTTTATTTCTCCATCTTCTAATTGCAAGACATCACCCTGTATATTTGAAGTTTGATGCAGTTCAAGTGCACCATCTGTCTGACAGCCGCTATCTACAGCAGTATCTGCTTTTTTCGGAGCAGAATACATGATCATGTCTTGTTTTGCTTCATTATGACTACAACAATACGGACATCTGTTCATTTTTTCTGACCACTGGAAATACTTGGAATTATTTTCATTTGCAATGGAAGCACTTTCAATTGACTCCTTATATTCTTGATGACCCACTGATGTGCCTCCTACAATACTGTTTTCGACTTTGCTCATTTCGCCTTTTGTTTTGGCATGTCTATCGAACATAAAGAGATCCGATTCATACCTTCTTTCTCTGCTTTGTGATGTCTGGTATACAGAAAAATCTGTTTCTTTTCTTTCAACGGGAACCGAAGCTGTTCTTTTATATCTTTCATTGTCATCTTTAGAATTGTCTTGTACATTTTGCCTGAATTCACTGGAACTTCTCTGCATCCAAGATGAATGAGCTGTAGACGTGTCAATTCCATGATCACTAGCTGTAAGGGAATTTCCGGATCTTTTCTGCCCGAACGTTATGTCATCAAACCTGCCATGGCTCTCTGAATTATGGTATTTAGATCTCATATCTACTTTAGCTGCGTTTGAATGGTAATATCTGTCGGTATAGAAGCTTGATTTTGTCTCGTTTCTACTTTTAGCTTTCGAATCTCCAAATCTACGGAAAATAGAATTTTTAACAGTTAATGAAAAAAATCATTATCAAAAAAGAACGAATTCATACTAGGCAATATGTTAAAAATATTAAAATTTACGATTTATCTTCAATACCTGCAAGCTTTTTCCGTTCGTAAGTCCGCACTTGAAGCATATCTATAAAAATGTGCTCCATTAATACTCCAATATAACGGAATGGATATTGGCCCCCCGAGGAATTTCTTTTGAAACATAATACTTTGGTCAGATTTTTGTTCATGAAAAAATCTTTTTTTTCTTCTTGCGTCTTCTACGTCTACATCTGAAAATGATGCAGAAAAAACATTTAAAGTGCAATAGCATACACTTAGTTTTAAAAACGGTCTACACTATCTATAAGAGAATAGGTATGTCCCTGTGAAACATGTACATGTGAAGAACAAAGATATATGAATGTCTCACCCGATGAAGATACATAATATTATTATGGATACAAAGAGAGCACTGGCTATCCCAGAAGTTGAAATGATAGCGATGTCGGTAGATGTCATTTGTACAACTCCTTGACATTGTATTTGTGTGGGTTCAGTAGTATTACGATCACAATGTGAACCTAGATCTGACAAAAGAAGTAAATAATTTGGTAACTAAAAAAAGGTTATCATTTGGCGTAAAAAAAATTATTATTTATATTAATTACACTTGATAATAATAGCATTGCTTTAAATACTACATTTTCTTACAAATAATGTAATGAATTCTACATGCTTTTTTAATGTCAATAAATCAAATAATCAAAAGCCTGAAAGGCTTCAATGACGTCGAACATGAAAAAAAAAATTCAAAAAGTTTCTTTTTGAATTTTATATAAAACTTTAAACAAAATGTCAAAATAACAATTTGGAGCCTTATGCCATGGTCCGAATAGAATAGAGTTCGAATGAACCAGACACCGTCAAAGTAAACATGTTCATGTTAAATATTTAACTCATCTCTTTTCAATCAGTTAAAATTTTGAAATTTTTTGTAATATCCTAATTGTCAATGTCTAAGCACTGTTTTATAGATTGCACCTAAAGTACAATCATATCTCTACTACGACTAAGAGTTACGATTTGTAAACGGTATACTACGAAATGGAGGAAATGGAGAAACACAGTAACAACGGTCGATATCTTCGTTTTTTATGACAAAATTGTAAAAGTAAGGTTGAAATTCGACGTTTTAGTCTTCTAGTATTCGTATTAAAATATTAATGTAATTTTGTGATTATTTTACCGCCTGATGGGTTATTTCCCTAACATGGCCGAAATGTTATTCATGTCATTCGACACATCGCTTTCTTTAAAAATTCATCCGCAACAACTATCACGTTTTTCTAGTGTGAAAATAAACAAAGTATCTGTGTTTGTAACAAAAGTAATCGTAGATATAATTGATGCAATTTCATTTTCAAGATATTATTCATTGTGAGCATTTTCAGAGAAATTGATATATTGTAATTGCTATTTTCTTTTGCGGATGCATCGATCGACTGACACCTTTGGTTGCGTAAATTCCGGTGGCCATTTAGATGGGATGCTGTACTAGATGACGATCGAATTCTGCTCGACGTCATAAAAAGCAACCTACTGACTTAAAATCCATACTTGACAGACTAAACATCATACATGTATATGTTATTATTATTATTGGTATTTTATTTCCCTTTTACCTGGTAAAATTCCAGTACCATTTACAATATCCCTAAAAGCATATACCACGGAGAAGTATTCTAAAATCATCAGACAGCCTTTATCTCCCTTTGAGGATCCACCAATTACAAAGTCTTTGTTAGCTGTATATGAGGATGCAGGACGAGAAATGCATTGATTGCTAGAAGCTTTGGTTTCCTTGTCAATGCTAAGCTGCATCCCATTCTGCTGACTCCAGGACATTTCAACCTGCATGATTTCTTTCATTTTTACGGCAGAAGTGAAGGTAATCCATTCTGACATTTTTGTGCTGGTTAGCGAGTAAAGTTTGTTATTTTCAAACCACATGGCATAACCGTAATTTGTGGCTTCTTCCCCACCATTACTGAATATGTAACACTTAGAGGTCTGATTAATTAATTTTAGATTTAATACAAAGGTTATACCAAGATTACATTTCTCTACGTCTCCAAAACAAGTGTCTGAAACATCCCCAAAGGAAATATGTTGGTTTCCATTTAGATAAATTCCTTTCCCTTTTGTTAAACAAGTGTCAAATTTTGGATTGCCTACTCTTCCGATTGATGTGCTGTTGCTCTCCACTGGTATATAAACATTGTGGAAAAGGAAGCTTGTCGCGGGAATATTTTGAACTAGAATAAACATAAACATGAAACATCTCGTAATTACTTATTTTCTGGGTTTTGTCTATGTTGTGAGTAGAGATGTAAAGTTTATTTTTTATTGATACTCAGAGTATATTATGCTTAATTAATATAGGGTTTAAGGGTAAACTTTAAAAAGCCCTGATAGTCTTCATTTAAGATTTGTAAAGATTAATTTCATAAATGTAGGGAATGTTGGAAAATTTACCTTGAAGTGAAGACCACTGTTTATTGGACATTGTTACATTACAGACTGATGTCGTATCTTGAGGACGAATAAAGCCATCAGGATAACAACTGCCATTAATTCTACAAACATCAGTCTGAAAAAAAGAAAATCGACCAAAAGAATCACAAGTTTTGGAATTTGACACAAGTGCTTAAAAAACTTAGTAAGTAAAAACAGTTAAATGGATGATATAAAAATCGTAATGATTTATAAATTGGATTATCTTTTCTAAAATGTTAACTGCACAAGTATATCGTTTAGAACATATTAAGGTATTTGCAAACATAATCTCTCACCCTAAGAAGGCATCCTTCTTCAGTGCAGCTATGGCAGTAGCTGTTATAGATGATGTACTTTATATAATCACTGGTAGTCTTTCCGTTATTACTCACTGCTACCTCATACAAACCCTCTCCAGGGAACACACACGTGACTGTCCCACGATTAAAGTACCCCGCCTTACTAGTCATCTCTTTTGATGCTGATGTGAGGTTTGGCTGCAGAATTTATATTCACATTAGCATTGATTTTAGTTACTGGATAACAGGTGCAAAATCTGTTAAATTTTAATTCAAAATCAAGCAAAATAGAATACATTGTATTTAAATAAAGCAGTTTCTACAATGTAATGTAAGCAATATCACATGTAAAAAAAATGAATCTTAGAGAAATTAAGAGAACAAAAACCATCTTTGAAAGAAAACATAATGTTTAAAAAATGACGTTGATGTGAAAAAAGCTAAAAATCCACCTAAGTCTATAAAACATACTGTCAAATGTTAATTTTAACTGATAGAGTAGAAAATAAAAAAAATAGAGCGATAATGTTATAATATACAAAACTTTGATAAGACTGTAGCTCTACTGGGCTGAACGTTCAATAGTTAATTTTCAATAATTAAAGAGAAAAGCACAAAACACACAGACATGATGGACGAATAAACCTTTACCAATGCAAAAACATTTCTGGTCTTCACCAATAGAGCTAAAAACAAAACGTACAAGTAAAAATCGAAAGTGGCAGGTTAAATTTTCGACATCAGCAAAGTCATCACCATACAGTTTAATGAAGCTACAGTTATTACAAATGGAGTCACATGGTTCTCCTGTGCCCACTTGAAAGAGTGTTGGTGGTGCTGTACTGTTTACAGAGCAGTCGTCGCCTATCCAAGGATTGATACATTCACAAAGTCCTGTAAATATGTAAACATAACAATTTCTAGAGGTCTCTGCGATTTTACATGGAACAGCTTTGTAATATTAAATAATTATAGATGTACCTTCTGAACAGTTTCCATTGTATGTGCAGCTGTTGGGACATATCGTGCCTACAATATCTGGTGGGGGAATCGAATCCCCAGTTTCGTTATTTATGGTCCATTTCTCTGTGTCCCCCTCCACAATAGTTATACACTGTTGTTGTAAATTATCCATACTCTCTTTTGCCCATTCTTGGTCATCAGTGAGCTACAGATAAAATGATATGGTAGATACAGACAAAAACTTGGTTTTATAATCTCTATAAATGTGTACCTAATATCAATTACCATTACTATTCATTACCAACTAAATTTACTAAATACTAAATAATAATAAATTTATACTAGTTTGAAAATACGGAAATATCTTTAATTGCTGTGGTAAAATTTTTTTTTTCAAAACTAAGGATTTTCTCCCTCATGCATAGTTATGATTCTTGGACGTATTTGGCTCACGTCTTTGGCACTTTTTTTCAACTCTTCCAAGTCTTTTTTATTTAAATATTTTGGATTTCCAACGTTTCGGCTTGAGCATCACTGAAGAGACATAATTTGTCGAAATGCGCATCTGATGCATCAAAATTGGTAACATATGATTTACATTATTACGTTCCCTATTTCTCAATATCTCAACAAATGTCTACCGGGGAGACTTAAAAACTTTGTGTATCAATACAATCGATTTTTACTGCAGCTGACAAAATAAACAAAGTTATAAATACCATCACAATCAAATGTACAGCTGGAAGGGATAAGCTTCAATGTACATGTCTGGTTTGCGAGTAATTGCAAGTTCAATGCAATGGGTCAACCGCTTTTTTGGAGGGGTGGGGTGGGAGGTTATAAAAGTGTATATCGGCTTGTAATAATTTTGATTCTAAGTACACGTATAGTTTAGCTTAGACATTTTCTCACAGTTTCTTTTCAGCAGTTTTAATTGGCTGGTAACGAATTCTCCTTATTTAGTCCACGTGAAAAGACGTGTCCTTTGCATTCAGAGAAATACTTAGTCCCTGTATATGCCGAAATCTTCGTTTACCCAGATGGTAAATTACAAATAAGCTGATTCACGGTTGCATGCCTAGCTGTCTGCAACAAGGTCGTGTTTGGGCCATATCCCTTTAGCCTCTAATACAGGACTTAATGCAACCCATAAAGTATTGTTTCCTACGACTTTGTGGGTCATGCAAAACGTTATGAACAAAAGGTTTTTCTTTTTTCAGTCTGGAAAGTGCTATTACCAAAATATCATTTACGCAGCCTTGCACAATGGGTGTTAAGTCTAAACCAGGAACACTCATGCATTTTCTTCCCGATTCATCGCCTCCCATGAAATCTTCACATATCTTTCTTGCAAAGGTTTCGTTGATATTACTTGGTGTAGGCCATTTCCTCTCCTAGGAGTAAAATCGATGTATTAGAGTTAAGTTACAATTAAATCTCATGTCAATTATGGAGATAAACATTTTATATGTCCAAATCAATTTTTGTCCAAACATGGAGGCAAAACTTTAACCTTATAAGAAACGGTGATTTTATGTTAGAAATTTTTAATATTGATGAATCTAAATACATCGCTTTATTAGATACTGAGTACATAATTCATCTACAAAAATTGAAGATTAATGACGGAGTCCATATGCAGATTCATATCCTTAAAACAGAGATACATAGCGAGTTCTGGTAAACAAACGTACTACCAAGTTTCTTTCTTTACTCCCCAAGAAAATATTAAAAGCAATAGGGGATATACCTCAGGAGTACTACACAACAACATAATTAGATACTGAGTGCATGATTACATGATTCATCAGCAAAAATTGAAGATTATTGACGGAGTCCATATGCATATTCAGATCCTTAAAACAGTTCTCGTAAACGTTCCACCAAGTTCCTTTCTTTACTCCCCAAGAAAATATTCAAAGCAATAAAGGAGATACCTCAGGAGTACTGCCCAATAACATATTCGAGAAGTCGTCTTTATCAAATGTGGATACTTTAAAAGTCCAAGGAATTTTAAGAAATTTGAAATCACAAAATTTTTCAATAACTTAAAATAAAAAATAAAACCGTACTGAAAAAGTATTTTCAACCATGCAACCCTTCCCCACGATAAATTAAAGACCAGGATATTTGCATTCCTTGTCAGTGGTCATATGCAAACTTATTTCTTTAAAAACATTCTGTTCTACACACAAGTACTCCTAGGTTGATATTAAAAAGTTACCTGAGTTTCTCATTGACAATATCTATGTAGTTTTTGAATACCAGGTTTTCCAACAATCTGTCGGTTTTTCATGGGTCCTAATTGTGTTCTTTTATAAGCAGACCTCTTTTTGTATTTTTATGAAACAATTTTTTAAACAAAACTTCTACATGAAAGGAGGTCGCTTTCTCTGGCCTTCCATTCGACATTTAGATATATCGACGACGTTTTATCAATTAACAAAATTAATTTTCAAGCTTACGTTTTTTCGATAAACCCTACTGAACTCGAAATAAAAGCCACCACAGAGTCTGACTTATCTGATTCACATTTGGTATTTTCCTATATTCTACTATTTTACTCTGTTTGTATCTGATTACTCCCCATCCTTTCGGATGACATCTGAAAGAGCGAGGCCCTTTGTCGAAGGCACGCTAAAGAACCCTCATAACTCAATGTCTCCGTGTGCAGAGTAAAGGTTTAAATTTGAAGCCCTTAATCGATACTTGGTGACATCTCATATGAAAGAAATAATTTTGTAAGGGATCTAACAATCAATCAATTCATATCCAGGTATTGAAGTGAGTTCGGGGTGACATACGCTTTTGCTCATTATAGCAGACTTTCTAATTGTCATTGTTTTTTCGAGGAACTATTACAGTAACTCAAAGATCTTACAGGCGATATGTATTCTGGATCATATTCAAATTTTTCTGCTGGAATTGTGGATCTGCATCTTATTGGTGGTGATTCTGCATCTCTGACAAGTTCCGGTGTTAAACGTTTAACTCCTAAATAAAAATAAAAGGAATAAACTTCATCAAAACGTCATTAAACAAAATATTACAACAGTCCAAGTACACGTTGTTGGCCAGAGTTCACTTTACATAATCGGGTGTAATATTAAGATTAATTGATTGTATGTTGTTTTACGTCCCATTCGAGAATTTTTCAGTCATATAGAGACGTCACCATATACCGGTGAAGGGCTTCAAATTTTGACCTTTACTCGGCACTCCAGGGCCATTGAGCAGTGAGGGATCTTTATCGTGCCAACGCCTGCCGTGAGACGGGGCTTCGGTTTTTAAGGTCTCATCCGAAGGACCTGCAACATTCACTTCAAAGTGCCGAGCGCATGGCGAAGGAACAGTGGCTACCCATTTTTTATCGACTTGGGTCAGTCGCGGCCGAGATTCGAACTCACGACCTCCCGATCACGGAGCGAGCGCTCTACCGACTGAGCTACCGTGAACGGTGGTGTAATATTAAGTACTAGAATATAGAATCATCTTGAAAAAGCTGAATATTCGTGTTGGAACGGAATAAGTTACCTGCCAAAAATACTTATTTTACAGTTTTCCCCTGAGATGCTGTTTGCTTTGTCACAAAGTGAGAAAATATCACTATCCCAAATTTTTGCAGATTAATTAAAAACTTTTATTTCATTTATTGAATTAGAGAGGTATAAACTATGCAAAAAAATAATCAAAATTTGCCCATGGTAAGACTTATGAAAATCAGCTTATGTCTTCTGAAACTAATTAGCAAGTTGGTGAATTCAGCGTCAGTATCCAGCGGTATTATCCACACATCGCATGGCTTGAAAAAGAATCATCCATGTTGCAATGTTAATGCTACTCCGCTCAAACAAGTTCTTTGCTTTGACTATGCTTATAATGCATGTTTTTAAAATTTGTTATACATGTATTTGATAAATACAATCAAAAACCTTTAGTTTGACATTTAAATCAATTTTGGTTTAAGAACTACATCAGAAGATGATCGATATTGATGAATGGAAATGTTCAGTCAATTTTACTTTGTTGTGAACAAACCTCTCTTATTTCCGAGTAGTCCTCTTCGCCTCTCAATTTCTACACACCTCATTAGATCCATGCCCTCCTGGCACATCTTAGTCTGTCCCTCTAAGCAGTCACAATAACTCTCCACTTTAATACTGGGTTCAGTTGTCACACAATAGCCCCGATATAACGACTCATCCTCAGAGACTCTAAGAAGTGAGCACATTTCCTTAGTTGTTGAATATGCATTTTCCAACTGATTTATGATTCCATGGGTAATTTATGATACTACAAAAGGTTTAATACCACAGAGTTGATCTGGCAACAATATTGCCATTATTTACCCATTCCTGATATAACCACATTTCTTATTTAAATTATATCTTATTAACAGGACTACATTTTAAAAACAAAATAGCATTCATACAAACTCAAATGAACCATCTTGTAAAAATAAAACAAAAACTTGCCTTTTTGGTTGATATTGCATTATAAAGATGAATACTGAAATTTTCAGGAAATATTTTATCAAAAAATGAATGAAAATATTTCTTAAATCAAAAAATCTTTACCTCCATGATGATGAAAACTGATTTGGTTTAAGCCCTCCTCCAGTATAAACGTTCCCATTCCTTTCCGTGAAATCGTTTGCCCTGTTACCATCAAATGTCCCACAAAGTCCTACAAGGTTTTTCCAATTTTTTGCAAACATTATCAAAATAAAAACTATTCAATTTCACTAAAATTATCTTTTATGGAAAAAAGGTGTATTTTGTGTTGTTTTCGGAAAACATTGTTCACTTACCTTCTGTATTATTAAAATCAAATGTTGAGGCTACAACTTTTACGTTTAAGAATCGTCTGCCCAAGATTGGCCTACCATCCATGACAATCACTTTTGCTCCCGTTGGTAATATAATCTGTTCAATATGTTAAAGCTTAAATGATAGATGTTGACCAGTGATTGGAACACGTCAAAAGTCACATCTTAAATCTCAATGCAATAATAACTAGCCAAAATATAATTTTACGAAAATTGAAAATGTGTTTCATAAAGTATATGATGTTTTTATCTTATTACATGCTAATGTTTGTTTCCAAATTAAACGATTTTTTAAAAAAATTAATTTAATATTTTTTTCTAAATCCCCAAAATGAAAAATTGTGCTTTTTAAAAGTAATGTCTGAACAAGGTCTTTGCAAAAAGTAATAAGAACTACCCGGCAGACATACTTCATACGACTTTCCTCCAGCAATTCTAATGATTTCTGTCCCCGGTGTTAAATCTCCATTGAGGTACATTTTCAGATTATGAGGCGTGCGTCTGGACGATTGTCCCATGGAAGGTCCACAGACGTCGATAAGAATGACGTCATCCACAGATCGCACAACAACTGCACAGTTACATGCGGCTACATTGTTACATCTGCGGTAGTATGTTCGAACCTGATGAATACAATGAAATCTTGAAATGAAAGGAAATTTTGTGGTTGCCCTTACCTCTAGATTAAAGATAGAGAATGAATAGTTGAATATGTATGTAGCTGCAATGAATTCAACACAGGACGAAAGATATATATATATGAAATGCATACAAAAAGTATAATATTAGTTATTCACCTAAAAATGGAAGTATAATGATAGTATAATAGTTAAAAAAAAGCGAATTTAATCAACAGTGACCAATTTCATTAATCCTTAAAACAGAGAAAACAAGAGTGGGAACAAAGACCAACAAGAGGAGTCAGCACTCCCTGTCAACCGGTCACACCCGCCGTGAGCCCTCTCTATGATCAAGAAAACAGGGGTCAAAATTAGTTTGATAAGAGTAAGAAAAAGTAATAAAAAAATAAGTACTTTTATTCCTAAGACAATACTGACCAACTGTAATAATAAAAAGAAACTGGAGTGAGGTCACTTTAATTGGAAAGTCAGCTGCTGATGGAGGACTTAAATATACAACTTGGTCTAATTAATTAAAAATTACCTCGTAAGGCAAGGATTTATGTCTGTATAGAATAAACTCTCCTTCCAAATAGTTATCGTAATATCTAGAAAATAAGCAAAATTTAAATCTTTTTAATTCGTTCCAAAAACATATTCGCAACATGTTCATTTTCAATAAAGAAAACTAGCAAGTGACTAAAAACCCCTATAAATAAAAATGTATAATATTTATATAATACATAATAAAGTATACATGAATGAACTTTATCCAAACTTTAAAAGCTTACCTTCCGTCAAACGTTGTCATGTGTGGATCATTAATTGAAGAACATACAGCGATTTTATCTCCATCCACAATCGTGACCTATGTTGTATATTAAATTTATTAGAAATGAAATACTTGGCAAACATATTAATTTTTCTTCAACGATATATACAGGATAAAACCAATACGAAAAAAAACCTATTCTATTTTTCTGTAAATTTAACGATTGTATCACTCCATACAAAAATAAGATTTAATGAATATGTCTATCCTATTTTATATTTTAATCTCTTACTGGTACAGTGGATATTAGTTCTGTCTTGTTAGAAGTCTGTAAGTAGATTCGGATATTTCTGCCCTTGTCTCGGTCCTTAAGACCATCTGATGCCGCCTTGACCGGAATCACCACGCCTGAGTCCCAATTATTCATGGTAATCAAGTACGAACATGGCTTCCTGTAGCTGTGAGATTCGAACATACCAAACACCGCTTGACTTACTGGGCATCGTGATCTGGGACATTTTATATCCCATCCTGTGTATATTTTTCAAAATAAACAGTTTAATATGATGGTGACAAAAAGATATATTGATAGGATTTCAGTTATAGGTTTAAAAATCTTTCTTTTATTTTTATGATTTTTTTTTTATTTTTTATTTTTTTATTTATTTATTTATTTTTGTTCAGGTAAAAATTCAAAATTTTCATTTCCATCCAATCAAGACAAAGATAATTTGCCAAAAACACAGGAACATGTTTCCTGCCTTTTTAAAAAAATCTAAACTAAAAACGAACTGTGTTTAGCTAGCTCAGCAGATACAAATATTTCACAGTTGTTATGCTGGTTTTTCCTATCACAGAACAGAATGGGCGGTACCGTGCTGGTTACATTCATATTAACAGGTCCCGATCCTTCATGTATGGTCATTGGATTCTCACTTTCAACCTTTATCAAAATGTAAAAATAATGCCTAGCTTATTGTAGACAACAGGAGTACCTCATATAACAAAGATGTGCCTTTTAAGTAAAATAGATTAAATCTGACAACCAATAATCAGTGCATTATTTTTTCTCAGCATTCATATAACTTGTTATTGGATTTTTTTCCATGTAATTGAATTAAATACCATAATCAGAAAGTATATTCTTCGATTCATTTCTTTGTAAATGATAATGTAAACATAATTAGTATATATATTTTGTAGTGATTCCACACATTTCATAATATGTGTGATATAATTAGTCTTTTGTATAAAAAATAATTGTTATATTTGTATATAGTATATTTGGTTGCATGTCATATGTAAAAGAGCCAATTAAAAATACACTCAATAATTTCATCTTCGTCGTTACCTTTACATACCTGTAATTTAGCATTGAGTAATTTTGTACTTTTAGGTAATCCTTCTCTGGTACAGTTTCCAAGCCAACAAAAAACTAGAGTACATTGAATCTGAAATGAAATTAACTTATTTATGCATTCATAAATAAAATAAGCTTCTCTAAAGCTAGAAGTAACAAAAGAATTTCCTTTTTATTTTCTGAAATAGTTTGAATTCTATTGCTTGCACACAAATATTATATATGTACTGATACTCAGTTGGCATGCATACTTTTTCTTCAATTGTCTCAACTACCAGCATTTATTTGGTTGTTATCACATCGTTTCACTTTTATTTTTGCTTATTTCATAAGTTTTCTCCAAGGAAAATTTACCATATTTTTATAAGTACCTGGTCTCCATGAAGCAGCATGGGTATTTCATCACCCTGCAGGAAACTACTGTTCTGGTTTTGCAGGGTTTCTTCTTTTATTACTTGATCGTTCAGATGCCATATTACCCTAACCTGGATGTCTGAGGGATTAAATGTGTATGTACACACAAACCCTGTGTCCTGTATGGTCTCACCGACATTTAACGTCAGTACATGATCTATCAGCTGAACAGCATCTGAATAAGAAACAAATTATATTTATCAATTTGAAAGCAGGTAACTTCTGGGAAGAGTAATCAAAGAAAGTACCAACTAGCAAAAAGAGGACTGGTATATTTATTGACGTAACCAATTTTTCTTAAAATTTTGTTGTTTAATTCCAATAGTCATAGTTTCAAACTATTATAAATATTTTACTTTTGTTTATTAGATTAAAATATTCCTTCATTTTTAAATCAGATTTTCCATGAAGACTTTCTGAGGAAGCCAAATGCACTGTTGAATACTAATAAATATATAAAGTCATTATTATTTGATAACTGATTCTTTTGTGGAATAACCAGAAGCTTTTATTTGTAGAGTTCTTCTTTGTAAATTGAGAATAAAAACAGGATCCGATATTTTACTCTCGAGAATACTGAATATGAAAGAAGAGAGTCTATTCTTGCTAATCAAGAAAAATCGGAGACTTTCTTTTGGTTTTAGAATATTTTGGGGACAAATGAGCTTTTTTTTCAAAAGAAAAATATGCTCTTTATGCAGAAAAAACTTAATGATAATGAGTACGTACTATTTTTTTCACATATGAACATGTGTAGGCCAGAACAGCTGCCGTCAATCCACTTCTCCTCACTACCGACTTTCAATGCACAATCATTATTCGCATTATTCGGCTCACCTTTAACAGAAAAGTATTGCTTATTAACAATTTCAAAAACTCCTACCAATAATTAAACAGACAAAATTGTGGAAGGACGTTAATTGTCACTGCTTTTGTTATCAAAAGGAAAAAAGAAATTTTTGGTTTTAATAAAGTAGCAGACGCTAAACATCTCTTCTAAACACTACATTTTATCTTTGTTTTCTTTTTATTCACCATGTTATTCATTTTATCTTCATAAAATGTTTCAAAATAGTAGATTAGTTTTGCCCTTCAGAGTGACTAACATTATTTTCCTTCCCAATTCAATTTATTATTTAAAAATTTGCAAACAATGAGAGACAGCCCTTTATTCAAACTTTTCGTTTTAATAGAGTTCTGATTTTTTTGGTTTGCTCTGCTCCCAATTTGTATTGTTTAAATGGACTATAAGCTTGAATACTGTTCGTTATCTCCATATTTCAGACAATCTAAATGTAACTGCATGTCTGCATTTTTCTTCTTAATGATCAAAATCATGTGAAAAAAGAAAAACACAACATTTGATGATGTAGAAGACTGCATTTGTTCCATATTCTGAGAGCTTATTATTCCACACGCTTGAAAAGTGGGGGATATATAGTGATGGTGGTGTCCGTCCTTACTTCCTTTGTTACACTTCGGATCTTTTCCTTATCCGCAACTACTCTTACACTTCTGACCTTTTTTTTACATAGCTACATTGTCCATCTCAGATTTTACGTTTCGTTCGGAGACATATTTGGGGTTTCCATAGCAAAACATGGATGTTGCCATTCTAGGTTTGCTTGGGGGTAGCCATCTCTTATCCACGACTCCTCTTACACCACTGAGTGCAATTTAATTACATTTTCACAGAATCTTTATGACAGAGTGCCATTTTGCACCTCCTATTTTACGTTTCTATCAGAATGATATTTGGGGTTTCCATAGCAAAGAGTAGACTTGCCATTCTTTATTTAACATTGGGGATACCTATCTCTAATCTGCAGCTCCTCCTATACTACTGAATAAAAGTTAATGAGACTTCACGGAATCGTATTTACATTGTGTAATTTTGTGCCCTATTTTACGTTTTCATTGGACTGATATTTGGGGTTTCACATAGTAAAACATGGACTTTGTCATTATACTTAAAAAAAGATGGTACCCATTCTTTAACGCAACTCAGCCTAAACCTCTGAATGAAATTCAATGGAACTCTCTCAGAATCTCATTTATATACTGGAAAGAAATGTACTTTGCAATTATACGCATATGGGAGCGGGGTATCATTTTGTGAGATCAGTGCTCACAGTACATCTAATTTAATTACTGCATTCACCTGTTTGCCAGTTGGTATAATTCCATTTGACCCTAGTTCCTGTCCACGCCCAGTTTCCTTCCTGTGGCCCGTCTGTAGCACCCAACCAAATAGGCACTCCTTCTGACAAACCTTTAAAAGTGTTTACATTTATAACTACAAGTATTTAACCTTGAAGCTATAACGTTTCCACTGACCCATATAAACAAACAAGGCAGCGATTATTTAGTCTGTCCGGTCTGTACTGTTGCTGTTTCATTCCATCTTATATTTTTGAATGAGTCGCCCTCGTGGCGCAGTGGTTAGAGCGTCTGCTCTAGAATCGCGGAGTTAGGAGTTGATCCTTATGTCGCGGGTTTGAATCCCACTGTGGGACGTGGAGACCGGTCCTTCGGATGAGACCGTATAAACCGAGGTCAAGTGTCGCATTAGGTGCTGGCACGAAATAGATCCCTCACTGCTCAATGGCCCTGAGTGCCGAGTACGTCAAAAATTTGCAGCTCTCCACCGGCAAGTGGTGGCGTCTCCATATGAGTGAAAAATTCTCGGGAGGGACGTTAAACAACACACAAACAAACAAAAAATATTTTTGAATGATTTCATAGATGAAAGATACCTATATAAATTTATCATAAAAAATAATTTTCTCTCAGTATACAAATAATATTCAGGTATGATGTTTTATGCCTGTTGTTACACTTTTCAAAAGAGTGAAATTAAGTGGCAATAAAATTGCTTACACGGCTGCACAGCCATATGCATGTAAGTATTTTATGATTACCGGTAATGTTAATCATTAAAGATCAATCTGAAACATTTTCCCTGTAATTTAACAAATGTGAAACAATTTTTTTAAACAATTACTTAAACAGCTTTATTGACATATTAAGGACATACGCAACGTACCTTACCTACTGATAATTTTTCAAGATATTCTTAATTTATGATTATAGTGCCATCAGATGTTCATAGACAAAAAATCAGCATGCATAACCAGGGGTTTTGAAAAGATATCAACTGATGAAAATTCTTGTATAATTCAAAGAAAAATATACAAAAATTACTAAACATATATTCTAGATGTTTTATTTATCCAAACTTGTTTTAGAAGAAGTGCACAACAGCATACATAGACATTCAAATGTAGCACACAGTTCCTTTAAGTAAAAGAACTCTTCAACTCCAGGGAAAAAGACAATAAAGTTCAAACTACATTGCTATGTCCTTAAAAGATATTCACGGGTGATCTCGTTTTTTCACTCATTAGTAAAATACGAGATCAGCCGTCGATATCCGACGATGAACGGTGTTCTGAAATTTAAAATATAAAACTATGATTCGTATAGTGGAATTTTCTTCCCCCTACATGCAAGATAAACTATGATGATAACATTCAAAATAATTATGTAGACATGCGACTTATTGATGTCAACATGCAAAATAATTATGTTGACATGCAAGTTAACAATCTTTATAGAGAATCTATTTTTAATGCTGGTAAACTTACAGACGCCATTATATGACATAATACAAGCAAGATGTAACAGAATTATCTTGACATGCGACTTATTTACGTCAACATGCAACTTATTTATGTCAACATCCGACTTATATATGTCAACATGCGAGTTATATTTTAAAATGCAAGATATTTATGTCAACATGCAGATAATAAGTTGCATTTCAACATACATATCTCGCATGTTGACATAATTAACTCGCATATTAACATAATTATCTTGCATGTTGAAATAAATAGGATACATGTCTACATAATTATCTTGCATGTTAACATAAATAAGTCGCATGTTCTACACAATTATCTCGTATGTTAACATGAATAAGTCGCATAGCAAGATGAAACTTGCTTGTATGATGTCAGATAATGGCGTTAGTAAGCAAGTTTACCAACATTAAGATTAAATTTTCTAAAGAGATCTAAAGAGATTGTTAACTTGCATGTCAGCATGAATATTTTGCATGTTGACATAAATAAGTCGCATGTCTACATAATAATGTTACATATTAACATAATTTATCTTGCATGTAGGGGGCAGAAATATGCCACCATAGATTTGTGTAGATATGTAGGAAAATTTGTTTTACCATGAACAAAAGTCATCTCCGAGGAGGTCTCAATGTTGACCAATGAGGCCGAGTTTTGCTGACAGGTTTTCATGGCATTAGACCACTTCATCTTTGTTTTTAATAACTTGTACCCATGTCCGTCTTTGTATATCCAGGTAGAATCACATAGGGATAGTCCAGCTTTCATCAACAAGGAAACAGACAATACAAAACAATTCCATTTTTTTTTTAAAAATCTTTTTATTTTCATAGATGTAGGGTAAGTCAGGGTAATTTCGACCACCGTTTAATTTCGACCACAGGAACACAGCACCACACAAAGATCTACGGTAGTGTTGAGACAAGTTTAATTTATTCGTAATTATAGAAAACTATTCCTCAAATTGTGTGTCCTAGTATAATTATTCATCGCAAATATGGCTTGATCAGAGATATAAATAATATTTTTACTATTATTTATGTTTCCAGTTTGACGCTCGAAGTCTCCGTCTTCAGTGCACTTGATTTGATCAAGGAAATGCAAGAGAGACAACTCATACAACCTCTATTTCAGTTTAACCTTGTTCAGCAGTCTACAGCACGAATTAAATAAAAATTGTTTTATTTTTTCTTGGAATATCTTTAAGTTGCAGAATTTGACAAATTTATCTTGGATTTCTCTCAAAATGCACAAGAAACCTCCATTTGATATTGGTCGAAATTACCCCTACTGATTTTAAGGACGCGGGGTAAATTCGACCACTTATTCTGAAATATGTATGTTGTCTTTAACAGCTGTTTAATGCAATGCAGAGTTAGATCTTTAAAAAAATGATTATACTTTATATGTACAATATTATCTACATATAACCTTTTATATTAAAAAAAAAATATGTCAGATTAATTATCATATGCATGCCTGCTATAAATATTGTCCGGGCCATTCACGAGGGTGCATCACTGATCGACGTGCGAGAGAACACGGAGTCGGCACTGGCTTTGAATTAACACATGACGAGAGCAATCCAAAAGTTTTCAAACCCGTCAAATTAACAAAAGAGGGGGTGCAGGCAATATTAAATATAAGTTAAAAAAAAATCAGGTTTTTGTAAATTTTTTTTCATTATTACGAATGCGTAAACTTGGACGGATAAGACTGAGGCTATCGAAAACCAACGAACCAGTCGTATTTAGATCGTATCACACAGTCAAACACAAATCCAAATAGTACCCAAAATATCAGAACAACACACCAAAAGAGCTACAACAATCTTGAAACAAAAAAAACCCCACTATGATGTTATACGAAATAAATGATTTGTTTGAGTTTGTTTTTTGTTCCGGGGGGGGGGGGGGGGTTCAGAGGACTTTGCTTCCGTAAATCTTTATTTAATTGACTTGATCGAATTTCTCAGGATCTATCTCTTTTAAGAATGAACAAAACACGTAAAATACGTAATACAACGCATTCCAAATGAATGTGTATGTGGTAAAAATTAGTGAAGAAAAATATACGTAATTCCAATGCTATGCTCAAACCTTATACAGATATATACAATCTGAATGATTCTGTTGTGAAAAGACGATATTAAATAAAATTCCTTTTGGGTTGGACAATTTAAAAATCATAAAGAAATTATTTGTGGAATCTGAGAAAATTTTATCTATTTGCATAAGTATATATCACAATTTTAAAATATAGAGTTGGCGAATTAAAAGCAGAATTTAGAATAAAGAATGAGAATTAAGATGTCTGTAAAACGGTATTGAAAAGCTTAAGTAACCCAACTCATTTCTTAACTGTATGGATATACTAGTACTTACCCATTTTAATCTTTTTATTGAGAGAGATAGAGATAGATACACGTATATTCTAAATAGGGCAATATAGTTTCTCGGACCATAATTTTGAATAAAATGCGACAGGTAGAGTTTACTTTCATTGCAAGAGTTATCTTTCTTTTTGATGTTTGTTGTGGTCGAAATTACCCCAAGTCCGGTCGAAATTAACCCATGCAACATGCTTACCTATTTTTAAACCAATTCATTATTTTTTATGCATTTTAACTACCAAAGCAGAAAAATATGAAGAAAAAAAATCAATGTAATTTATTCCGAATCTTTTTTAAACTAGTACATTTGAAAGCAGTCGTGTTTTGTGGATTGAAAGCCACAAATCAGCAAAAGTGGTCGAAATTACCCCACTCTACCCTATAAAAAAAAGAATGAAGAATAAAACCTGAAAATTCTTACCTTTCTGTTCACATATGTATGGCATATTAATGGATCCGGAACATATGTAATCATTCCATAAATCAGCATTCCAGAAATGGAGACAGTCTTCGTTACCCCTATAGTTATCTGGTTGTCCTGAATAACATGAGAATCAAAATATTTCTAGCGATATAATTTTTAACGTTCGCTCAAAACTTAATTTTCAATTCAATTCACTTTTTTTTATTGGAGATTTACATGTATGTTAATATTGAATTATTTTTCGTTTCGCTAGTTTAGCATGTCATACATATGGGGATCAATTTGTCTGGTGTCTGTAGTGTCAGTACGTCTGTCTGTCAGCCTGTAAAAGAAAAATCACACTTTTATATAAAAATAGAACTCACATGTTTTATATCATATCGTTGAAAATAGAAAATAGCACAGCAAAACACAGATATACGAAGGTGCTTAAAGTTTTAATCGGGAGTTTAACATTGTAGTTTGGAAAAAAACACAGTAGGCACAGGGATCGATCCGTACGTACATAACCAGGCGTTTTCAATGCGGAAAATCAGGAGTTTTGAGATATGTATCACAGAATATGCATCACAGAATATCTATTGAAGGTACTTTACATCTTAAGATATTTGTTCATGTCAAAAGAAATAAGACAACATGAATTATCAATCTGTCAGAATTCCCATGGGTACAGTTGCGCCCAGTTATAAACAGTAGGCCCGTAGAACGCAGGGGGGCAGCCCCCCTCCCCACTTTTTCTCAGAATATATTACTTTGCTGAAGCAAATTTTCCTTTAGATGCTGCTTGCCCCCCCCCCCCCTACTTTTTGATGTAAGTTTTGTGTGTGTGTGTGTGTTTTTTTTTCTTTTGCTTGTCAGATAATTTTGGTAAGTTTAGGTTTTTTTTTTTTTTTTTTTTGCTTATCAGATTTTTTTTTTTAGCGAAGTCCCCCCCCCCCCCCAAATTTTGAAATAGTTGCTACGGGCCTGGGCAGACCTTTTTTGTATTCATATGAAGCAGAATTTATTCCAAAACTTCTACATGAAAAGGAGAAGTCTCTTGCTGTGGCCTTCAATTTGACATTTAGATATATTGACAACGTTTTATGAATTAATAATATTCATTTCCATCCCTACATTGATTCGTTATATCAATTTGAACTGAACATAGACACACCACAGAGTCAGACACATCTGTTTCATATATGATATTTTACTAGAGAAAGACATAAATGACAAACTAACAACAAAACTTTGTAATAAACGTGATGACTTTAACTCTTCTATCGTCAACTTCCCTTATTTGTGTACCAACATACCATTGTCACCTGCATATGGAGTTTATGTCTCCCAGTTGATTCGATACGCAAGAGCCTGCTCTACGAACAATTTTTAAAACAAGGCAAGCTATTGACAAATAAGCTGATGATAAAAGGATATCAACATTTCATTTAAGGTCAATATTTTGCAAATTCTATGGTCGATTACAAAGAAGGAGATGAAAATGTACAGATGTTAACCACGAACAACTACCGGCGAAAACAGATAGCAATAGCTCATCTGTGTGAATAATGTGAACTTAGAATGGTACGTACTCAGAAATTTTCATACCTAGTGATTGGTCATAAACAAAGTCACTTTGTTAAACATCCCTCTGAATCTACGCAACAAGTACTCAAACGTTGATATTAAAAGGATGATGGAATCCTCATTGACAACGTCTATGTAGTCTTTGGAGACCAGGTCTTCCAACAAACTGTTGGAATTTCGAAGGGCACTAATTGTGCACTTTCATTAGCTGACCTGTTTTTATATTCCTATGTAGTAGAATTTATTCAAAAACTTCTACAATTGACTATTTGGATGTTTTACTGACAATAGACGATAAAGACCAGCTAATAAGTAAACTGTATGACAAACGAGATGACTTCATCTTTTCCATCGTCAACTTTCCTTACTTATATATAGTAGTACTCCACTATCACCAGCATATGGTGTTTACGTCTTTCAACTTATTCGATACTCAGAGCATGCTCAGAGCCGATCAGTTTTTAAACCAAGGCAGGCTACTGACAGATAAGTTGATGTTAAAGGGATTTCAACAACATCGGTTAAACTCAGCATTTCGTAAATTCTATGGTCGTTATAATAACCTTGTTAGTAAATATAACCCATCATTGGATCGAATTTTGACTAACATATTTCATATCAATTGTTAGGCCTTCGAATTTATACTGAATTTGACAACGGAATGTCCCGTCTACCTGATCAATACAAAGGGCTCACGACGGGTGTAACCGGTCTACAGGGGATGCTCATTCCTTCTAGGCATCTGATCCCACTTCTGGAATTTCCGGGGTCCGTTTTCTATACACTGTTCACAAATTTGTTTGTACGGGTTTTTGGTTTTTTTTTTTTTAGATCAATCATTGTCCGTTACCTTAACCTTTTTCACTGATATAAAAAAGATTTTTTTAAATTTATATTGGGGAGGGGGGGTTATGTTTATACTTCAATAATGGCACAAGTTGAATTTTAATTCTTATATGAGGTCTGACATTGATACAAGTACATGTATGTTACTAAGCATGTTAGTTCACCCATCTGTTTCGATAACTCTTGGTATTCTCGTGTTCTTAAAGAAAAATTCAGACGTTGTGTGAATAGCTGTTATTGCAAATAAATACCTTATAGGAGAACTTATCTGTATTTTTTTTCCGTGTAATTTTCCTCTCCAAATAAGTTGATAAGTAAAATATTTCGATTCTTTGATGATTTAATTTGAAATTTAAGCAAAAGTAAACAATCAATTCTATAAATATTATTACAGTGAAAGATTCAGATGCTTCGAAATGTTTTGATTTTTTTACACTTATTACTCTATCCCCTACACTCCCTCCCGGACAACTACCGTTACCAACTTAAAATTCCAAAAACATAGTCATAGTGCTAAGATAAAATATTCTCTTAAATATTAAATAATCTAAAACTATTGAAAGTTATGAAAACTCTTAATTCATCCATGACTTGCTTGTTTGGTTTACACAAAATATGAAATTTAACTTTTTTCAATTTTCACCCCCCCCCCCCCCAACTTCCTACAAAAATATTTCCCAAGAATTCATTTATTTGTTGTAGATTTTAATAGAATGTATGGAATTCAATGAATTTGTTTTGCTAATGTGTTTCATTAGTATTTTGCATGCATCAGTTGACTTACGTGGGTCCCAGCGTGTATACCCCCAGGGCTGATCACTACTGTACCAAAGCCAATGACCCTCATCTGAGGCATCAGAAGCACCTAACCAAGCCTGAAGTCCATTAGCGAGCTCTGAAATCAGTGTAAGATAATTCATGGCCTTTGCCTTTAGAGCTCTCTCTCCCTTTCTCGAACGAACGAACGAACGAAGGGAGTAAAACAAATTTCATAGCATTAAAATTACAATTGTTTTGCAATCAGTTAAACAACATGAATTCTTCTCGGTGCTAAAAATGGAATTGACATTTATTTATCTTTGAAATATAAGCAGTTAATTTTAATTCCTTGTGTTTAGAGTTTTATGAAATAAATTTCCCTTACTATATACAAAGTCTTGTTCGTCGTTTGATCCAATGTCCACCAGACTGCTGTCTTCGGCCTGGCATGCCTTCAGAGCATCCATCCAGGTTTTTGTAGACGTGTACAATTTGTAACAACTCTCACCAAAGCTAGACCACCCAGGTTTGCACGTCACTGCAGACACTTATAATTTCCAAAATATAAAAAGGAATGTTATTGTTACTGCCTTAAAAACCACAGTTTAATCAATGTATTTGAATGGTCTGATATAGTTTATAGTATTAATATGATTTAATTAAGGACAGATGATACAAACAAACATAACAACTAAAGTCATTTTGAACATCGATAGAAAGTTTACAATATTTCAGTATTTTAGAAATTTAATATAAGCATCATTTACAGCCTAAAAAGTTCCTAAAAATATATCAATCCAGGCATCATTATTTTTTTTTTCTTGGGGGGGGGGGGGAGGGTTATCATCTGTCCTTAACATTATTTTAATACCATGTGTTTTGAAGGTACTAGTAATGTGTTCTACTAGAATGAATGAGAGGATATTAATGGTATTGTTGTAGAACTAAATAAAATACAAAATAAACTCATTTTTTCACGTTAATTTAAAAATAGAACCAAGTGGGTTTTGTAATGTCTGCTTTTATTCTTTGTACTTTTTACCTAACCATAGTAGGAGTTCAAATTGACCCTTCAGTATGGATTATAATGGAGCCGAGGCCCCAAAGGGACAGGGGCTTATTGCTATTAAGGATTGGGGAGAAGCAAGGATAATGACCCACATCAAAGGTTACAGGATGCTAAACTTCACCAGTTTTCTTATTAAAATGTAAGAACATTTAAAATAGTTTTGATAAGCTTCTAACAAGTTAAGCACCATCAATAGAGGTACACGAGGGTGAACTTGTAAAAAGTGTCTAAAGAAATAACTGTTTTTAACTCTCCATTCCCGAGAAAAAATAGCTTCATGTTTAAGCACGGCAAACCTCCTGAATTGAAAGGCTGAATTGATATTCGTTTTTCAACGAATACATGAGGACCTCATTAAGAAATTAAAAGCTACCATAATTACACTGGATATCAATCCTTGGTCAATTTCCTATGATTCATAACACCCTATCTTACATAATGTAGAATCAAATAACTGAAAGCCATCTATAACAGTAGCCAATTTAATCGACCCTTACGTGCAAACAGAAGTTAAAAACCCCTTCAGAAGTGAGACATACAGTGTATTTCATTTCTAACTTTAAGAACTGATACGGTTAATTTCATCTTGGCTGCTCGGTGAGAGTGTTGAAAAGATTTAAAGTAGTTCATGTTTGACCTTGAAGGTTAACGACTGATAGATGATCTTGGTAGAATGTTATATATACATGTATAAGAGAATTTATACATCTAAAACATAAACAGAATTATTGAGATCGGATTCAAAATAACATTGAAAAAATGAAATTTTTGATAGGATAAGTCTTTTTATTCATTAATACCAAAAGACATATAGACCACGTACTGAATAACGTAATTTACAGTAACTTTATAAACGGCACAGTTTGTTCGGTGCCATCTATCAATCATAGTTTTTAATTCTTAAAAGAGATTAAGATCAGATCTTAATTTTAGGAAATAATTAAATATTTCGGCATAATAAGTTATTATTTGACACTGCGTATCATCGCAAATATAAAATGTACAATAGATTTTTTATTGTTTTCTTTCATTTGCTATACATCCAAACCCTACTCATTGCTGAATTCTGTTTATTCAAAATTGAGACAAGTTTGCTTTGTTTATATATATATATTTTTTCTTTAGAAGATTTTGGAAATCCACGACAATTTTCAACCAGTACTTTTCAGCACTGACTTTTCATTCGTCGCTTCTACTTTTTCGTTAGCAAATATGCTGGATATATTTTCACACAAAGTAATTTTAGATGAAATTTACTGTCATATCAAATAAAATAATTTCATTACCTTTTCAGACTTCCCAAAATATTGTAGGAAGATTTGTCATCTTCTAATTTTGATTTAAAAAGTCATTTCTCTTCAGTATTATTATCACTTTTAAGATAATATAATTATATGTATAAATAATAGAGGCATCTCTCTATCTCACTTTTTAAAAAATGATTAATAAGATGATAAAAATGAGGATAAATTTTTTTGACATATTACCTTCAAAGTGAATTTGTCCCACTAACAAAAACACTATCATCCATACTATAAGATTGTAGGAATCTTTGCTACTTTTCATGTTGAAAACTCATGCGTAACAAAAAGGAAATACAGCTTCCATTTATCTTTCCTCGAGATGAGGCGAAATGTAAGAAAAAGTAGTGCTGCTTGAAAAATGAAGGACTTGAACTCCGTCATTTTTATGTCACGCCACTCCCCTTTTCATTGTTAACAATATGTTGCTTATTTTATTTTTTAAAAAACTTTTATCACATAGCCTATTAAAATATTAAAAGCGAAGTACAACCTAGCTTATAAAGTTTTGCATTTATCTAAATATTTGCAGTTAGGCCTTATCTATGAGCCTCTTTTCAGGGATTATAAAAATTATTCTAAACATATTTTGTCCTTTGCTACATAACTTTTTGACTCTTCTTTCGACGTCCGTTGAAATACCTGTTGATGATTTTCCAACATATAAAAATCTTCGTAGGAAAGCTTATACAATAAACGAATCATCATGTTTCAGAAATGTCAATAGACTTTATAATTATTCAAATAATTTAAGTTTTTTTCCCTAATTTGTTTCCATTGTCCAGAGAAATTGAGAACAGCGTGTCGTATATTGCTAGTATACAAAAAGATTAGTCATGTCAAAATCTTGAAGGACTTTTAACAGTGATTTTATCCCCAAAAAGCACATCATTCTTATGAAGCACTTGCGTAAAAGAAAGATTATTAACTGTTTGAAATGGTTGATGGTTTTAAGCAGATGGAATTGAATTTTACTAATTCATTCTGAAGGAGGTCAATAATTATGATACATGTAAATGTATTAATCTCATTAAACTGACAACAAAAATCTTAGCATAAGCAGCCCCCGTCATGTTAGAAATGTACTTGAAAATATTTTTGTCCAAACTGGGTAAAACGTGGAATATTTTTAATTTGTGGGGACCATTTTCGTGGGCGAAGTCTCGCTCTGACGTCAAGTTCAGGTGAGTTATTGTTGAGGCTGAAATTCTTGGTAAATATCAGCAAGCCTATGCTCTGCTTTACTTGTTGTTTGGTTTTTATACCCGTATTTTCTAAAGAAAGTTCAGGTATATTATTATCCTGGTCCGTCCATCTGTTCGTCTCTTACGTCTCCATCTTCTTCCTCAAAATACTTTTACTTTTTAAGCAATAGCCGACTAATATTTTGGAATATGAGTGGTGGTGCTTTAAGAATGTGCAAAAAGATTTTGAAATTTTCAATTCAATTCACCCTGGGGCCAAATGGGGGTAAAAACGGTGTTTTTTTTAACCGTGTTCCTTGAACTCCGTTTACATTTTTTTACAGCAATCCAATCATATTTTGGAATATGATTTGGAGTGTTCTGTAGATGTGCAATAAGGTTACGAAATATTAATTTTCACCAAGGGGTGGGGGTGGGGGTGATTTGGGGTCAAAAACGAAGTTTTTCTTAAAAAAAATTGGTTCCCTGAACTCCACTTACATTTTTTGCAGTAACCTGATCATCTTTTGGAACTAAGATTGTTGGTGTCTTGTAGATATGCAAGGTTTCAGAATCATTTTCACCCTGGTGGCCAAATGGAGGCTAAAAATTTCCAATTCAGGATGCCGGAATGATCTCTGGAGGGAGTCAGAACCCCATATACCATTTAATGTGTTATAATATAAAGATGGTTTAGGGGCTTTTAATCTTAATAAAAGATATTTGATTATTTCCGGTTCTAGGGAGTATATACCAGTACACCACGTGCAACCCAGTGAGTACGGTAAAAGTACCAGGCTGTGTTATTAGGTGCGGATCTAGAATTTTACAGGGAGACGCAAATATAGGTCCTCCAATGTTTTGTGATTGGATATGATTTTTTTTTCCAATTTACTTCATTAAATTCTGTAATTTCAAACTTGTGATGAATTTATGACTCTCCTGAGCTTTTTACTATATATATCATACATAAATATATATAGTCTGTGTAAATTATAGAATTATAGTGGCCTTTTCCCTGCTTACCCAAATATGAAGATGAGCATATTTAGAACATACATCTATGTGCGGGCATTTCTGTTTTGTGACAGCATCTTTTTTTCTTTATTTAAAATTTTTACTGCATTTAATTACAATTTTACACCTGTCATTCATGACTTTGATTTGTTTTAGTGTTTATTCAAATTGTGCCAAAAATGACAATATTTTATATTGAATTTAGACAACGACGATGATATAGAATCGTCACTTATTTTTTATAACGAGTTTTATAAAAACAGCGTACACATGGACTTAAGAAATCAGATGCCTCAAAATGGGAGAGAGTGCAACACTTTTTATAATTCACAATTGGGTTAATATAAGGTTCTCATGTAAAGAGATAGTAAATTTGTCTTCCGCTTATTCATATATCAAAATATAATCGTAATTGACACAGGAATGTTTAAGTGGAGATCGTTCCGCAGTTGGACAGATATCAGGTGGGTGGTATTAAACTTCAAAAAAATATTGTTTTTATTGTAAAAAGATCTTTTGATTTCTCATTATCAACATGAAAGACTATATATAATATGTATCTTTCTTAAGTTAGATTATGTAGCTAAAATAATATCCCTACATCATGCTATGTTCGATATTCCTCACTCTGGCCAATATTTTAAGTATAGACAATTGGGAAACGTTTGGAATCTGTCAGTGACTGGGTTATACACCAACCTGTGTGTAGGAGAGACAAATCATTTTAATATTAAGTGGAATGACATTTTCCGGGTAAAACTTTAAGGTACATAACTAAGATTTAAAAAACAACAAGAAAGGCCAACATTAAAACCTGGTCAACATATACATAAATATATGCATACTTAGATTCAATTTGCACAGCTGAAATGCAAGAACTTCGCTTATTTACAACAGTAAGTGATGGCTTTGCAATTCATCGTTTATATTCGTAAATCTGTGAACAATATATACTTTTATTCATCTTACACAGGTGTTCAACAGTGTTACACCTGCTGTGTCTATTTTTAAAAAAAAAAATTTATTATTATTTACTACTTTTTTTTAGTTAGATAAATTAACAATAGATAGTGAAGGTTTCTGTGTCAGCAAACGTCTCCAATTTTCTTATTCAATGGTGTCTAAGCATACAGTTTATGGTAGTGCATACATCAATATCTTCTCACAAATAAAGGAAAGAATTTGAGTTTCATTCTTTATGTTATATTTAATATTCTTATCTATAAATTAATTCCCAGTGATTTATTTTCTACTTTAGAAAAAAATATATCATGATTACGAAAGGCATCTCAGTATAAAGAAAATAATAGGCGGAAGGAAATGCAAACTTGACCTGTAACTCGTCATGATACACTCACATACCAAAAATCAGCTCAATATCTGGAAGCGTTTAGGAAAAAAATGTGGAAAACCAAGTGGGATAGACTGACGGACGGACGGACAGACAGACGGACGGACGGACAGACGCAGAGGAAATCTATAGTCCCCTCCGGTTTCACCGGTAGGGTACTAATAACATGATATTATATAAATATTGCATGTAGTTGAGTGTAACATTGAAAATTTTCAACCCAAGAAAACCATTGTCAACCGAGGCGCAGCTACACTCAACTACATGCAAAATTTATTATATTATACTGAATGTTTTATACAAATACATATAACAGTGAACCTTGTGTGCATAAATTCTGTGCAGTCACTGTTTTTTGGAATTTCCCCCGTCGTTAAGCAATGTTGACTGTTGCTACGCTGGGGGCGTGGCTTCATCATTCTACGGGTAATAGTGTTTTTTAACAAATGTTTCTCGACGAATCAGATTCAACTTATTTACATGAAAGTATAATATAGTATAATACAGCATAAAACACATAATGTACTAAACAAAACAATTACACATTACGTAATACACACATGTTTGTACAAAAACATGTAGAAAAAATTATCATGAAAATCATTTTGTGCAACGAAGTTAGGCATAGTACCAAAATGTACAGTAAATGAAAAAGATGAAGATAACAAACAGTAATTGATCTCTAAAAGAAATCCACAAACAATACAAATCTGTGAACAGGGCATAAAACACGGATCTCCGGAAATTCCGGAGGTGGAATCAGGTGCTAAGGAGGAGTAAGCATCCCCTGTCGACCGGTCACCCCCGCCGTGATCCCTATGTATCAACAATGTAGACGGAACATTCTGTAGTCACGTTTAGTATAAAAGCAAAGGCCTAACAATTGGTATGTATCATGTCAGCCAAAACAAGATTAGATGAGAGGCTATATTTGCTAACAAGGTCATTATAATGGCCAAAAAATTTACGAAATGCTAACTTTAAACGAGGTTGTTGAAATCCCTGTAACATCAACTCATCGGTCAGTAGCCTGCATCAGTTTAAAAAATTGATCGTACTCAGAGCATGCTCTTGAGTATCGAATAAGTTGGGAGACGTTATTATCATATGTAGGTGAAAGCGAAATATTACTACATAAATAAGGAAAGTTAACGATGGAAAAGCTGAATTCATCTCGATTGTTTGTCGTACAATTTAGTTGTTAGTTGTCTAAAGTCATACAATTTAGTTGTTAGCTGTCAATAGTTAATTGAATAAGTTCTATCTTTTTATGAACCATTTTAAAAATGCTTAATATATATCATGTACCATATGTTTTTTAAGTATTGCATATTTTTTCCTAATATGAATTTAATAGGTATGTCACTAAATATGATATTCATATACACCTCATATTTTTAATTTTATGTTGTGATAATAAAATATTACTCTTCCTATTCTCTGTGTTATGTATTCTTGATTGGTCTGACATAAAAATCATTTCTGACAAAATGAACAGCGATTCATACGTCATACTTTTTTCATTTGAATCTAATGTATAGCTCTTGATGAAAATCAATGTTTAGAAGTTTTTTTTAAAAAAATATGAAATCTAGAGCAGAGGGTCGGTTCTCCTTAAGTTGGATTACCATATGTGGAATTAAAACGAAGTTATTCTTAAATGCAGTCGCAATAATGAGCCTTACAATCAAAGACTATAATATTGATACAAGCTTTGTCAGCTGGAGCCATAACATATTCCTGTATCTTTCTAATTCCATTATCACTTCCGGCATAAGAGGCAAAGGGTGACTCGATCATTATTTACTCATTTCCTTTTACAGGCATTAACTTTAAAAAAAAGTTTCGAAAATAAAAAATATCTAGACCTACGAAGGATCCCTCTCATAGAAGTATCAAAAATAATGTCTTATGTTGAATATTTCTTGAGTCATTTTCATACCATGCACCATTATACTTACATAATGCGTTATTAATATCATAAGGAGACTGAATGAAATACTTTTTAAATCAATTTTTGTACTGATATTTACACTTAGGTAAACATTTAAAGCTAGTAGGCATTACCAGACATTCAGTAACATTTCTAATTCTGTAAAGTGTAGTTATCACTGACACCGCCCCCTAACACACTGAGAAACCTTACCTGAATCTGACACATTGAGAAACCTTACCTGAATTCTCAATATATGCAAAACACTGTCAAAAACTACAATTGATATTCATGTAAGAGGAGGAAACATTTTGATATGAAATAACAAATGTGGCTGTGTTCTTTATATATATTTATATTTGCATATACTATTGTTGAGACAAATTTTCGATAATGCTTTCTAGATTGCAGGGAATGTTGATATGGTAGCAAAGTTTGATGTTCCAAAATGAAGGTTTTTTGTTGTCATCCATTGATTCTCACAGGCTCAGCAATAGGAATTGTTCTCTTGGGTTTTCTGACTTGCCATGTAAAAGGTCAAGGTAGGACCTTCTTATTAATTTCAGAACGCATTTGCTTTGATCAATGAACACAGTTTTATTTCGAACATTAAATCTACTAATCCTTGCCATTTTAAGTAATTCACATATTTTGCCTAGTTACTGGTAGTTAGTAGATAGATTCTACTAAATCTATGCTTAAACTCTAAACTCTATCTTGTCATATTATGGTCTCATATTATGGATTTTTCCGTTTGCCCGATCATAACAAGGAGCACACGACTGAAGTGACCGGTCGACAGAGGATGCTTACTCCTCCATGGCACCTGATCCTAGCTCTGATAATTAAGAGGTCGTTGTCTGCTCCCGACTTGTATTGTTTCAATGGATTGTTGAGCTTGATTCTGTTCGTTATCTCCATATTTCATTTACATATCTTCCTGTCTTCAAATATTTTTAGGTATTCATATGATCAAGAATGTGAGCTTTCCAACGTGTCCACAATAAAAAGAACGTCCTTTCCAAAATGTATAAAATACCTCTCCCTATTCAATTGAATTCTATTTATTGAGTAATCTTTTCTTTAGTAATATGGGTGAGTTAAAATTTCATGAAAATTTCAATGTACTCATGTACATGTAGACGTAAAATTCTGTCAAATGTCAGTCTCTAACTTATATGTGACTCAATAGTAATTAGGAAGGTAAAGGTTTATAAGAAAAAAAAGAAATATAGAATGACAGAATGGCAGATTATAAGACAGGAGTAAAAGCAATATGCTCCGATCTTCGATGTCGGGAGCAAAACTTAAGATTTCTTCCATGAATTGAAAAACACATTATTAAAGTAAAATTTGACAATATTTACAATTTAAATGTAGATATATTTTGGACAAAGTAACAACACTTGAATATTAGTGGAGTACTGTTTTCAGAAATGAATTCGGGTATCAAAAGAATTCAAAATAGATAGATTCCATTTGAAAGAAAATAGTAGTCCTTCAGCAAGTAAAGACTTTCTGCATTCAGATGTCTTTGATGGTCATCAAAGTCTATAAGTAAAATCTTTGTTAGCAATACACCTTTATCACCTGCATAAGGGGATTAGGTCTCCCAGGTGACTCGATATACAAGAACATGTTCTACGTACGAAAAATTTCTAAAACGAGGAAAGCTATTGACAATTTAAGCTGATGATCCAAGGTATGAGCAGACTTGTTTGAAGTCAACATTTTACAAATTCTATGGTAGATACAAGGACATTGGTAACAGAAACAATTTATCGTTAAGTCCAATGTTTATGACGTTTCTCATATCTCCTTTATTAGCCTACCTGTTTTTATATTCCTATGAAGTAGAATGTATTCAAAAACTTCCAAAAACTTGCTGTGGCCTTGAAGTAACAACACTCGAATATTAGTGGAGTACTGTTTTCAGAAATGAATTCGGGTATCAAAAGAATCTAAAATAGATAGATTCCATTTGAAAGAAAATAGTAGTCCTTCAGCAAGTAAAGACTTTCTGCATTCAGATGTCATTGATGGTCATCAAAGTCTATAAGTAAAATCTTTGTTAGCAATACACCTTTATCACCTGCATAAGGGGATTAGGTCTCCCAGGTGACTCGATATACAAGAACATGTTCTACGTACGAAAAATTTCTAAAACGAGGAAAGCTATTGACAATTTAAGCTGATGATCCAAGGTATGAGCAGACTTGTTTGAAGTCAACATTTTACAAATTCTATGGTAGATACAAGGACATTGGTAACAGAAACAATTTATCGTTAAGTCCAATGTTTATGACGTTTCTCATATCTCCTTTATTAGCCTACCTGTTTTTATATTCCTATGAAGTAGAATGTATTCAAAAACTTCCAAAAACTTGCTGTGGCCTTCAACTGGACATTCAGATACACATGTATATCGAAGACTTTTAATCAATTAACAATAGTTACTTCCATTCATATGTCGACTCGATATATCCTAGTGAACTTGAAATAAAAGACACCACATCGTCTGCCACATCTGATTCATATTTGGATATATTACTGACTATAGACGATAAGGGCCAACTAAATTATATGACAAACAAGATGACTTCAGCTTTTCCATCGTCAACTTTTCTTATTCATGTAGTAATGTTCCGCTAACACACTAAAATCTACATTGTATGTAGATTTTTTTTTAGTTCGATTACTTTTCATATTCTTCACCATTTAGTCCATTAATTTCACACTGCATTGTTTACGGATTTTTTTCCTTTTACCCAACATGACACGGATCACACGGTGGGTTTGACAGGTCGACATGGGATGCTTACTCCTCCATGGCACCTGATCCAACGTCTTATTTCTTTAGGGATCAGTGTTTGCTCTACTCACAATTTTCATTGTTTCAATGGACCTTTGAGCTTGATCACTGTTCGTTATCTCATATTTCATGCTAACCAACATGCTGGTGTTAAGCAAATTATATCTCAATGGACCACCTTAAAAGTCTTGATATATTGATTTCTTTAGAATAATAAAAGTAAAATCTCAAAACAGCATTCACTATATTGGTAGAATAAAAAATAAAATAAAAGCTTTTGCAATACGTACAATATTAATGATTTGAATTTGTATGAATGCAAGTGCGTATAAATTTTATTCAATATTCATTAAATTTGCATTAATTTAAACTCTAGCTCTATATTAATTGTGTGAATGAAAAACTGTTTTTGGTATTTGTTATAGTTATTTGACAAGCCCATCTGCATACAATAAATCTATAACTTACTGTCGGGTAATCACTTAGATATAAATTATTTTAAGAATGAGGATTTTTAACAAGACAATCTTTCCCTGTGCATCCATTTTTTTCTAAACCTTACTCGAAGAATGCATATTATGTTGCTTACTTATTAAAACCATTCATCTTTTTATAAAATGAAATATATCTAAAATGAAATGAGATAACGAACAGTATTCAAGATCAAAAGTCCATTAAACAATACAAAACAGGAGCAGAGCAAACACGGGCCTCCAAACATCAGAGGTGGGATCAGATGCCATGGAGGAGTGAGCATCCCCTGCCGACCGGTCAGACCCGCCGTGTGCTCCTTGTCATGATCGGGAAATAACAGAAAAATCCGTCGACAATTCAGTGTGCAAATAATGGCCTAACAATTAGTATGAAAAACATCAGTCAGCATTTGACTCAATGATAAATTGTATTTGCTGACAAGGTCATTGTATCGACTATAGAACTTACGAAATGATGAATTTTAACGAGACAGCTGATATTCTTGTTTCATCAATTTGTTTGTCAATAATTTACCTCGTTTTAGAAATTGTACATACGTAGCGCATGCTCTTGCGTATCGAATCAACTGAGAGATATATACCCCGCATGCAGGTGATGAAAGTATATTGCTGCATAAGTAAGGGAAGTTGACGATTGAAAAGTTAAAGTCATCACGTTTATCATAAAGCTTGGTTTTTAGATTACCATTAACGTCTTTTTCAAGTAAAATATCCAAATATGAAACAGATGTGTCAGACTCTGTGGTATCTTTTATCTCAAGCTCACCAGGATATATCGTATCGACATAAGAATGTGACATAAGAAAGACATAAGAAAATATCTTTTCATTTAAGTATTTTTCCGTACTTCAGAAATCATGCATATTTCAAATTAGTTTAACTTCATTGGAACCTGATAATGATTTTTTTGTTTAGATTTAACTGTATTAAAGGAAAGACGTGGTGAAAATTTAGAAGTTTAAGGTAATTTCATCACCTACCCACGCTATATCTCTCACTTTCCAACATTTTGTAGAATGACCTTAAGTTATGATATTGCACGTTATTCTGGATTGAGGACTATTCGAGTAAATTCTCTCTATAATGCGAACTTAATAGTCTTTTTACACGACAGATTTTAATGTTCAAAACCCTCTAATTACATTAGCAAAAGTGTGTGCACACCAACGTTACCGAACAAGGTGACCTCAAAAGACCGATCTAAGATGCGCTCTATAAACACTCTCGGCCGCATTGAACAGAATCTTATTACATTGTTACAATTATGTATACCTCTTTTCTCTATATAAAAACTCCATAGAACCAAAAAATATAAAATTTTAAAAAATGGGGGGGGGGGTTAGGAAGAATAATACGATGAGATGACAGAGTAGAATTTCAATGTTCCTTTACAGAAATTGGATTCAAGTCATATTTCCATTAAGGAGATCTTTACAAAATAGATACAGTTTTATATCTAAAAGACGATAGGCAAAAACCGATCAGAAGTTTCACTCCAGCATCTAGAACATTTAAAATAAATTCAGAAGATTTAGATTTAGAGAAATAATTATTTATATAAACTTGATATGTCTTTATACCCCACCATAAGTGCTAATTATTTCAACCAATATTCTAGCAAAGCTTCGGCTACCGGGGTTAAAATGTTCCTAATTTGTTCACTGGACAGTATACATTCATCGAATGAAAATTGGACCATAAAAGTATCTGGTATTGTTATAATTAAATAACACATTGCTACCTGTCCCCTTCTTCATTCGTGAGAAAGATTAAATTTTCGTATCTTTGATCATTATGTTCTGCATTTTATTATCAAAAGTGTTCAAAATACTTTTATACCAGTAAGACACAAATTATATGTTAACGTGAATACTTATGAAATTGCGATGATATTCCTTTCATTGATGAATGTACAGTCCTTTATGAAAGGTGTTGATAAAAAATTCCAAAACCGCAAAATAGTAGTTTCGAATTACGTTTTTAGCACGGCCTTACATTATAACTGTAAAATCTAATTAGAATCTGTTCCATAAATGATTTACAGGAAGATACAATTCTGGATCTAAAATTCTACTTATTGTTTAACTTCTTGAACATTTTAATAAGGTTGAGTGTAAAATTGCGTGTTTAAGATACTAGGTATCTTATCATTAAAGTAAACAGTATATAAATCTAATGACACGTATTGAATTGATTTATATTTCTAAACTTATTTGTAGATTTGATTCATATATATCAAGCAATTTATTCTTAAAATATTCTTAAAATATTCTTAATAATTTCAATATTCTTCATATATAAGAAAAGAGAATATTCCGCAAGATGATCCAAACATTTTATTGATAGGGTCCTTAAAATCAGAGTTTTAAAATATTTAAACATCCGTTTTAAATATTGATTTAAATCTGAAAAGTTCAGAGTAATATCAGCTTGAGAAATATATCGGCTTGAGAAATGCATAAAAGTAAAGAAAAAAAATGATGGAAAATTGGAAAGAATTATTTGTTTCATCAAATGATGTAGAACTACCACAGCGACTCTCGCAAATGATATATGATATATATAATATACGAAGATAACGAACAGTAATCAAACTCAAAAGGACATTGAAACAATACAAATCGGAAGCAGAGCAAATTACGGACCTCTTACAACATCAGAGGTGTGATCAGGTGTCATGGAGGAGTAAGCAACCCCTGCCGTCCGATGCTCCTTGTCAAGATCGGGGAAACGGAAAAATCCGTAGATAATTCAGTGTGTTAATAATGGCCTAACAATCAGTATGAAAAACGTCAGTCAGCACTCAATGATAGACTGTATTTGCTTACAAGGTGTCAATCTATCAGCGATAGTCATATCAGGGGGTTTTTTTTCTTTGCTTTTTATAACATTTCTGGCAATATACATGTACTCTTTAAGTCGAATTTTACCGGTATTTTGTTTTTAAAAAAATTTAAGATATCGCGATAAGACCCAGTTTTGAAAAAAAAGTGATTAGACAAGTGTCGAAAAAGTCTTGGTGTACCAATTCTAGTTTAAAAGACAATGACAATTAAAAAAAAAATTTAAACGTGAATCAATGTGTAGTGCAATTAATTCAAAGATCATCAAAAAGTTCATAACCTCCTCTACCATATGATGGATCCGCCTCTGACGAGCATAACATAAAAGTTTAAAGCTTAAATAACTATATAATAAAAGTACATGTAATTCGTGAATAAATTATTTACAAGTGTGCTTATGATTAACTATAAATGTGAATCTAATAAGTTAATTCGTATCTGTATTTCTATATAATTATCCATACCTTTGCGAACTTTATATGGTATTGGTTTTTTTTTCTTCTTGAAATTATAATGGTACTGACACGATTGAAATGTCTTCAATTTTAATACCTTATTTTTAGTGCTAATTACAAAACTGTTTCCTGCAATTTCATATAAATTTAACACATATAATTTTTCCGTAAACTGTAAAAGTATTTCTAATTAATACTAAATCATGGAAATGTGAAATCAAATGTCGGTTAACATTACACATGTACGCTGCAATTCCATTCCCTACCCCTTTGACACCTTGCGTCTTCCCACATCTATTGAACGACCTAAACTTTGAGGAGATTTCACATCTTTCCTACTTGTGATAAGTGAAATGTAACATTTCATTCAATTTCAGATTTAAATTATTTTACATGATGCTGGGGTAGGGTTTACACCGCCTTTCAAATCTCATTGCTCATTCTACGGTAGTTGGTAGGGAATTGAATTGTTTTAGCGTATATTGTGTTTGTAAAGTAAATATAATGCACTATTCAACATTTAAGAACTATTGGAATATACTCAGCAAAAGAGTTTTTTGGTTGATATACAGATATTTACGATCGTGCCAGTACCATTAGTAATTTGAAAATTTTAACCACTGTTATTAAACCAGTTTTGCAATAGACAAATCATTATAAACATGCACAAATTTGTATTCATGAATACGAATTTCAAATATTAGGAATTTGTATCTTAAAAACATATTGTTAAATTTAGCACAATGTCAGTAAATCTTAAGCATTAAAGTAACAGTATTTCATGATGTACCTATCATAATACTTTTCCCCTTCATACTTTTCTCCATGATATATATTACCCCAATTGCATGATCTGAAATACAATTGAATGTAAAACATGATCTGAAATATAATTGAATGTGAAATACATGGTATGCTTGGCTAATATTATCACTAATCAATGTCGTGCTATTCTTGTGAAGGTTTTCAAGCATAAAACACGTATAAGTTCTGTCTTGAATTAGCAATAATCTCGTCCAATATCTATCAATGTCTGTACAAGTTATTTTATCAGATATAAATTCTGTGTGAAAAAGTGTTACTTTTATTTTTGTTCCTTTAATTTTGTCATGATATTGATCAATCTGATATATCAACAAGACCCCCCCCCCTCCGTTTATATCTGAGAACGAATACGAACTGATGAGTGATCATAACATGTATCTTTGAAATCTAATACTTTATCGAATATTGGTTGTGACTTTAGCTGAGGTTTCTTCTTCATTTTTTAATTTTGTTATATTACACGCTGAAAGATTTATCGAGGCTTAAATATTTGACAAAGGCCAAGAAACAACCTCTACACAATGAAATTAATGTTGCAATCATCGGGTATACCATTGAATTAATGAATTTGATACGTAGCGTGACCCGATTGTTCTATTTTGTAATCTTTGTCCGTTAAAGTTAACTAAAAACTAAACTATACTGTTTGAACTATCATAATTTAATTTGTTTACTGTATATCACAATAGCATTCATTTTAAAGACTGCAAGTTTTACATTTGTTTGAAAGTACAATGAAAGCTTCTGAGTTTTAATTTTTTTAATTTGCTTTATTCTGATTATCCAGGTAATGAGACTAATTTCGAATAAATGATAATTATTAATTTTACACAGTATAATCATGACTCTTAACGATTTAAAGAAAAATGAACGGAATTGAATTATCAAACAGACTTGTTGTGTTTGCGATTTCATAATTCATGTTGTTGATATTTGAAATTAAATGATCATTGTAACACAGTCTTAGAAGAGTAGGATTTTCCAAAACATAACAACTTATGTATATCGTAAAGAAAAGAAATCTTGAAGCAAACCTTCGAGGTTCTTCTAACTCTAGACACAGAAAACACAGAATTTTAGGAATTTTTTTTTTTTTTTTTTTTTTTTTTTTTTGCAAAAAAATATGTTAATCACGTTAAATTCATTTCCATGAAACGTATTGATTTTCGTGGCAAATTCCACGATTATTTAATGCTGCAATTATTTCAATCCAAAATATTTTAGAACATCGAGAGATACCACAGACATGCCACTCAAATTGGACCCAGTATGACAAGAATTGCTACCGATTGTACGAGTCAAGTAAAGAATGGATTGATGCCTACAGATCATGTCAGCTCGAAGATAGCATTTTGGTGGACATTTCCTCTGAGAGTGAACAAAAATTCTTGCAGGGTTAAGTTCATATCTAATTCTTAAATAAAGTATATTTATAACATGTTTTCATATACTGTATCATATTAAATAATTCTAAATGCTCAAAGCTAAAATCAATTACAAGGAAACATTGATTACAATGAGGATTTTTTGAACGAATTATATATATATATATATATATATATATATATATATATATATATATATATATATATATATATATATATATATATATATATATATAACTAATTTTAAGTTATATTAATAAATTGAACGATTACTAGTATAATAAAATAAAAAATAAAACAAAACTGAAACATTTATATGTCAGATTTCGTCAATGGAACTGAGGTTTGGATAGGTGCCTCCGATATTATCACAAATGGTCAGTGGCTGTGGTACGGCAGTTACCAATCCTGGCAATACACTTACTGGAATACAAGTAAGTCAACTCAGACATGATACGTTTTCTCAGAAGTGGCTCTACAAATTCTAACCAATTTTGATTTGTAGCATCTATGTACAAGCAGAATTAAAATATTTAATTTTAAAGTCATAGACACACTGGAGCATGACTTGCTTGGCAAAAAGTGGTTATAAATTTCTACAGTTCTTCAAAATTCTACTCAAAGGGACATATAGCAAACTATTCCGATGCCTATTATAAGCATTTAGTCCTCTGTCAAAATTACCTCATTAATTAAAAATAGGATTTTCAAAACGACTTTTTTTCATTTTTGACCAACTTAACTGTTGGGATTCAGTTGGTAAAAATGAAAAAAATCTTTTTGAAAATCTTATTTTTAAATTTCCCTTTTGAAACTCTTCTTTTTTCTTGGACATTTAACAGATGAATTGTTTGCATGATTGAAATATTTTGTACAAAAATTCTAAAAGCCTTGTCCACGACATAACTACATGTATTTGATTAAATATTGAAAATAGATTACACCTTTGACAAATGAAAGTGCTTTTCACATGTGGTCATCCAGCGGGAAAACTTTCTGCATGATAATGATGGCCGTTTTAACACTTTTAGAACTTAAATCCCTCTTACTGCTGAAATTCAAATTCAGTTAGATATGTTAACAGGTAACATTAATGATACATTTTGAGTACACAAATATTTAAAGAAACATCAATAATTTGTCTTAAAATGTTTACTATATAACTTTCCAGCCATCGTTGTCCTAGATATATAAATACACTGGTACATGTGAACAGAAATCAGCCAATAAAATATGGGAGAGCGGCTGACTGGTTCGCGACGATAGATATCCGCGAGCTTGAGTTATTCGCGAATATCGCAAATATTCCTTGCACGCGTATAAAAGTTGATTTTACAGTAACTGAACAATGTAGCTGACACACAACGGTGTGACCTACCGACAACGGTTGCTTACTCCTCATTCCCACATTTTTATGTTGTCAGCTGGGGTCCGTACTTTGCCTGTTCTTTATTAGATTTTTGAGACTGATCGCTGTATCTACGTCTTATTTTTATAGCCTGAGAAATTCATGATACCCAGTTGACCGCTGAGGTCGATGGGTCATTCTTAAGGGCGGTACACACGGTTAGATCTGCCTTATATATCTAAAACCTTACGTTTTGCAGGCCCTACGGCTCTCATGTCCACACGCTAATGCATAACTTACAAGATTTTAATCATTTCCATAAATGCAACGTGTTTTTCATCCATAAACAAAGCATTCAGTCATTAAAATAGAGGAATAGATTACAAGGGCTTTGTAATAATTTTACCGACCGATGCATTTACAATCCTTAAAAAGAGGTGGTTTTAAACAGAAGCATTTGTGGACACAATCATTATCTTATTCAAAAATACTTGTGTTCACTTGTTGGTTGATAAAAAATAGATTGACATTTGGGCGAAGGGTTTTCATTGGTCAGCTAAGCCTTGTATTCAGAAATAGAGCGAGCAGTGCTCTATTCGTAAGGCTCGAAAAAACTTGTATTAAAGATGTACACACGGTAAGGCTAGAACTTAAGCTCCATGACTTATAAAGCAAGCCTTAGCGTGTGTATCGGCCCTTACACAAACTTCTTTACAGATGAACCAGATAATGTTGGCAATGTTGAACACTGCGCTATTCTAAACAATAAAGGAAAATGGAGTGATCGTGACTGTAGGCATAACAAAGCGTTCGTCTGTAAACAGAGAAGTACGTTAGTAACAATTCAGAAATTCTAAGTCAAGTGAAATTTAAAAAAAAAAAGGCATTAAAACATTATAATGATCATATATCTATACTATTAGACTACTTATTAATAAAGACTGGGATACATTCCTTAATAATGCGTCTTTTTATAGCTTTACTGTCCTTCTGTGACGCTTCCTGGGCTGCTAACGGTGGACACTGTTATAAACATTTCACATCTTCAGTGACATGGTTCAACGCCATGAAAGGTTGTCAAGCCAACACAGCTGTTCTTGTTAGTCTCAAAGACTCCGCTGAAATGTCTTTCGTAAACGGTGAATATCACTGATAGCTCAATGCTTTGTAGATCTATTTTCCTAAGGTTATAGAATGAATAATGATTTTTTAAAAAGAAATTAAATTATATTGTTATAGAACGATGAATTTCAGGATTAAAAAAAAAGGCCAAACACTTTTGCAGGACTGTATAATGGGGGTGTATTTTGGATGGGAGGATTTGATATACATAGAGAACGTACGTGGTCTTGGTCTGGAACAACCATGCTGTGGAGTTACACTTATTGGTGGCCGAGTGAGTGAATCTAATTTATTTAGAAAGTTTGTCTCAGATCTGATAGTTTTACTGTTAAACGCTGTTAAAGGGTTCTCATATTAACAAAAAACAGTCTCGAGTATACAATGTGTGCTGATTTCATTTATTGAGATCTATTTTAAAGTACCTGTCCGTTTATGTTCTTTCATTATAAATGCACCTTCATATGATGACTAAAAACAAAGACACACTAATCATCGGAGATCTACAATGGTGCTTAGAAATTAGTGCGCTGAAATAGGTACACTTACGGTAATTCAATGGATATATATATATATATATATATATATATATATATATATATATATATATATATATATATATATATATATATATATGCCCATTTATTCAGCATCTGATCGCGGTCTATAAATGATGACGACACTGTTCTGGCTAGTTGATTTAATGTCTTATTCAAATTTTATTGGTTTATGTAATGAAAATGCAATCACATAATTATGACATGCGTTTGTCTGGTGATAAGGAAAGGGATCAATGAAACTTTTATAGTAGCAGAGATGCGGAGCTATCTAGTGATACATATTTTTCTATATTTATTTTTACTATTAGCTAAACATTTCTATTAATAGATCAGCCTAACAATGCCAATAATAACCAGGACTGTCTATCAGCACTCACGGGAAATGGTCGGTGGAATGATCTCGGATGTCACTTAGAAAGAACGTATATGTGTCAAAGAAATAGTAAGTTCATTCGTGTACTGAGATTAGTGATGAAATAAAAACACATTATACATTTATTGACTGGATTCGAGGGCAACATGCGTTTTGTCGGACCCAAGAACCAAACTGTTTGCCTGAGGTCTAACGGCCTCAGGCAATTATTTTGTTTCGGGGGGTCTACAAAACGCATTTCACTCGAGAACACAGTCAATAAATGTTTTGTTATACCTTCTTATTTTTGTTAAACATGTATCTCTTGCTGGCTTTCATACCAATGAATGCAAATAAGATTTAGCTGATCCCGCCCACAGTGTGATGTAAGTGGTCCAATATCTCATCCACAGGTCCAATATCTCACTCTGCGGTCAAACATTGATTTATGACCGCTCAGTAAAACATTAGAAATCTTAGACTTTTTAAGTAAAGATTTATATAAGGACTAATTTTTTAAGGTATAACAAATGTAAATGTTTCCATTCTCTTTTCTTTTGCTTTCTGCTATCTGATATATTCAAAAGACGGCATAGGTAGTTCATAATTGTTTGATTAGTAAATATTTTAAATGGAAACTTTGTATTTTACATTTGTGTATTTTTCATCAGTGGGCACATTCTGCGTTACATTTTAATGATTCCTTGGATTCTTAAAAACAATTTTCAGAACTTCTCTGTTGATGACTTTCTACAAGATTGATCAAAAACAGTCAGCAAGAAGTGTTATCGTTTTCCTATATTAAACACTCTATAACTGTAAATCACTATTTTTAAAGATAAATAACTCGAAAAAATTATGCACGGATTAATATACATGTATATATATTTGACAGATTTTTTTGATAGAAATGACGTAAATAAATCCGTTAAATATGAAAATAATTGTAGGCTTTTGTAGGTTTTCTTAGGTGCTGAATTATGTAACTTTATATCATTTCTATATAAATCTATGCAAAATTTTGCACACTGAATTATTTCAAAAACTTATAAAATTACTATGGCAAACATTATTAAGATTTTCTTACATAAACATAAATCACTGTGATATTTTGCTTATTTAAGAAACAGGGACTGTCTATGTTATTTATCTTTAATTAATATCAGTAATATAATAAACTTCCAAAACTGTTATGACGAAAAGCAATCACTGTAATAAAAGTAAGCAAAGATACTTCGTTTTTCAAGGTTATTGGAAGATAATTATAGCTAGGTATTTGCAAACTTCACAAGACATGGGTTTTATTTATGAATAATAATACTGATGAGTCATTTTGCTGAATCTACTTAAGTCTTAGTACAGAATGGCCAAACTTTGATTTTCAATAATTCTATTTTAATAGGCCACAATGCTGACTGTTTTTGATTAAGAGTCACATTTGACATGAGTGATGACCTTGTCCTAAAAGTGTTTCATACTTCATTTGATGATGTAAAAAAAGTACATGTTTTTATTTTTTCTAGCTTTTCACTTGGACAAGAATCCCGTTTTATCAATTGAAATCAATGAAACAACTCAGGAAACAAGTCTCCTCTGCTATTTTGATAACAATTTCACTGATGTTGAATTCATCGTAAATTGGTACCATAACAATGTCATGATGAAAGAGGAAATAGTGACAATAAGCAAAACAGAGAGCTCGTTGGAAGAAACATACATTCCTCAGATTCTGCATGGGGACCAGGTAATATCTATAAAAATTCAAATGCAAGTATATTTCATAAAATCAATGTAAATGGTCTTCCCTTATATGACAATTTTACATGTGTTTGTCCTCCGTAATATAACTTTTTTATGTGGTGCATTATGTTGTGTTGTGTTGCATTGGAAGTTAAGACACATTTATGACAGTTATAGATGCATTGTTGATATCTATTATAAATTTAACTATTTGTTGTTCTAGTCACGATATTCAATCTTCAACCATTTGTAGGTTAAATGTTCTGTCACTCCCTGTATGCCAGGAAACTGTTCCAGCTTGAAAGGGTCACTGAGAAACAGTAATATTATCATTGCAAAAGTACAGGTAAAAAAATACATGAATATAAAATCACAACGAAGTTTCTTTAAAAATTATTCAATTTTCTTTTTTCTTCAATACTTTTTAAAGAAGTAACTTTGTTCTTGAAAATGAGGATTGAAGTAAAAAAAATTGTGCCAATTCAAAAATTAGGAGTATAGGCACGGTTTGCATGTTCAAGTCTACATAAATCTCTGTGTAATCCTTTTCTTAACAATTGATAAACAATTACATGTAATTATGACTTCATATGGTAAACATTTAAGAATGTATATTAAATTCAATACCGTAATTCTTTTATCGTAGGTAGAAAGTGACACACAAATGACTGTCCATGAAGGATCAGGGCCAGTCATCATTAACGTCACTAGTACAGTCCCCCCTAGACTGTTCTGTAATAAAGAACCTGGGGCAAAGACATGCGAAGTAGAAATCTCTACTGAGCTTGTCAAAGGTAAACAGTAAAAAAATCTCCAAACATAAGATGAATGATTTAAAGCATCTGAGTGTTTCGTACCATTTTAGTGGTCAATTAGTTTATCTTTGTTTATCCTATTAAGAAACTCTCTCTCTCTCTCGAGAGAGAGAGAGAGAGAGAGAGAGAGAGAGAGAGAGAGAATTAAAGTTCTGCAAAACCTCTTTTCAATTGTCAGGACGTGAAACAAAATGTCGGGGTACTCGTGTTCCTATTAGTCAAGCCGTGTTTGGTATGAACAAACTACACACAAAACCATGTTCTCATCTGATCAACATGGACAACTGGCACTCTGGGGTTTTAATATCGGTCAAAGCTTCCATTGACGGTTTGAGAGACAGAGATAAAACCAGAAATATCCGTCTTTATCTCAAAACCCCGAATGAAACTAAGGAATTCTCTACTGTACAGGTATACCAAGGAAATAATCTTTAGATCTGAAATAATTTTCATATATTTTATTTTAAATTTGAAAATGTTTTTTCTACATACAATTTTTTTAGGTGACAGTAGTTGATGTAGATAAGGTAGCAACATGTTCTTCAATAAACGATCCCCATATGACAACATTTGATAAAAAGTAAGAAAAAAATATCATCACTAGAAATACGTGAAATCAAAACATTCATGGATTAATTTTTTTCTTTCTTGACCACATTGGATAAAAAGATGTTAATTGAGTAAAACTTTTAACATTTACAAATGGACATCGTATTTGTTTTTCTAATTTTATAGTAAACAAAATGGACAATTAAAAAAAACGAATCTAATTTTCATCTTTATTTACATTTATTGAGAATTAAGTGGATAATTTGAGTAAAGTTGAAAACTCACCAATCTTCTCACAGTGTTTGAAATGTGATGTTTAAAGTTAATTTTAAAAGGGGTATCCTCCAATACTTTGTAGATATTATGATGTCTACCTAGAGGGAGAATTCATCCTCTACAGACACAAAACGTTGCCTTATGAGGTAGGCAAAATTCAACACTGACACAAATATATAATTATATAAATTTACCATCTTTACTTGTAGATAAATACTTTACTTTAGATAGATATTTACCTTTTCAGCTTCTTCTTATGAATGCATGAAAAAAAAAATGAAATTTGAACTGAACATTAAACTTTACTATTCCAAGTTTTATTTTTGCAAGAACATTGCATTCAAAGAAAAAAAAATATCAGTATATTATCTAACGTTTATATTAAAAATGTCATATGTGCGGCTCCTAGACATATCATCACCATATATCATATACATGTACATTGTTTTTAATGGTTTAAAATATTCACATTTTCTTATAGCTTACATATTTCTCATATTTATTTAACTGCTGTCTAAGAACTGTCTGAGTTGGAAACGCAAGCAGATTAAACCTTTGTTGATTATTGGAGACCAGTTTGTTAACTGTTGGGATTATCATGGACATAACTTTTTAACTTTTCTTTTACATCATATGATAAGATGATTCATTTTATCGGAAAAGATTTTTTCAGGTACGAACATTTTATCGCCGCTGTAATAGGGTTGCAGCCTGCAATTGTGCTGTGGCGATACGGTCTGGAGATGATGTCATTTTATTTGATGTTTGTGGCCCTTCTATGGGAAAGTCTTCCAGACGTACACCATACACCCTGAAGATGTTCCTGAATGGAGATTTAACGCCAGGGACTGAAGTCATTCGGAAGGGAGGAGGAAAGACATATGAGGTCCGTTTTTATTTAAATTTTGACGGGAACTAATATATGCTTGATTTAATTAAGGTGGAAAATATGTACAATATTTAAACTATCTGAGCCTGAGATTCCTTAATTCATACACTTGTCTAAATATGACACACATTGAAGGCATCCTTTCTTTTTAAATAGATTTGATTTTCATGTACGTATTCAGATTTTTATAAGCTAACAACACAGGCTGAATTTCTGCACAGGTAATATTGCCAACTGGGGCTAAGGTCTCCGTACTCACTGGACGTGTGGTTAAAGGGAGCCAGTTTTTTAACGTTAAAATGTTAGCCTCGACTTTCGACTATAATAACACTGAAGGTAAAGTATCCAGATCTAAGACATTTCAAGGATTTATATAATGTAAACATTTGGCTTTCTAATGAAAGGCACTTTCAAAGAAAATTCGATCAGTACCCCCCCCCCCCTTTCAAAATAAATAAATAAACAACAGTAGATACACAAAATATTTCATGATCTTTAACGTTAGACACTTTTTCCCTTTTATAATAAAGGAATTAAAACGCAATATTATTGAGGACTTTCATTTTCTTTTGACATGGCTTAAATTTAAGAAACTCAGGAAAATCGGCAATCTTAAATCATTTATTTTTTCGCTTCATTACAATTTTTTAGACATTGTAGTAAACTTTTATATTTGTAGGACTGTGTGGTAATTTTGATGGTAACAGGAACAATGACTTTAGGAAAAGAGACGGAACATGGTATACGAAGGGAGGAAAACAACCAAACGAATTCTCTCTATCGTGGAGGTTAAGTCTTTCACATTCGTCAAGTCAATATTTGAGACAGGGATGATCTGAAAAATAACATTTTGAAGTCAAATGAATCATAGTACCTCTAATGCATATTGTAACTAAAAAAAATTGTATTCAACCCATCTCTTTGATATTCTAAAAGTAAAACAAAAAGTAGACAAAGTAGTGCTATTGAAATTAAAATTAGACTTTTGTTGGTAGTTGATATTTTACTTCATTCTATTCCATTTTATTATTTATTTACTTTTTTCACAATGACATACATTTACGTAGTAGGGGAAGGGGGGGTATTAATTACTAAGTTTGTCCAATAAATGGACGAGACTTATTGTAAAGATAAGACTTATATTTAACGTGACTCAAAATCGAAAGTAGCTTACACTGAAGGATTTCAAAACGAAAATGGGCCACATGCATATTCTAACGCTTTTATCGCGAAAGAAAGTAGCTGTGAAATAAGATAAATAAAAGTTTTCGACATTAATCATGCTGCTTGTATAAAATGTGAATAAAACGAAAAGTAATCATGCACAAAAAAGTTCATTAATACTATACAAATTGTGAGCAGAGCAACAGAAATCAGTAAAAAAAAAAAAATTCAGTATGGAAATAATGGCTTAACATTGTGTATTAAAGACGTCTGCCAACATTCAACCTAGAGACAGATTGTGTTTTCAAACAAGTTCCTTGTATCAACCAAATAATTTGCAAAGTATTGACTTTAAATAACATTGTTGATACCCTTGTATCACCAATTTATTTGTCAGTAGCCTGTCTCGTTTTAGAAATTGGTCGTACGTAGAACATGCTCTTGCATTTCGATTCAACTGAGAGAGATAAACTGAATACGCCTGCCAGGTGATTGTTGTATCTTCAGGAGAAAAAGCAATCAATAAATTAAATAATTAATTATCTTGTTTAGGGTACCAGAAGACGAATCCTTATACCGAGGATATTGTGTATCTAATCCTGACTCAAGCTCTCAAGTGGAGAACTACTGTGACTGTTTGGAGGGGGAAACTGCCATGTGTCAGGAGGGAATGGACCAAATGACGTGTGTTGAGATTGAGAAGAGGAAAGGATTGCTGGACGGCAGTAGAAGTCCGAAATTAATTACAATATAATTAATTCTTTGTTAAATTAAATTCATCCAATGCAATTAAATCTATCATATATCGAGATTATTATAAGAATGAGGCATCCCTTTGTGCACATAAGATATTTGGATCAAATTTCTTGCACTGACTTAAAATACTTGTAAACCTGATATTTTTTGCATTTTCACAGAAAGCAAACTGGTCACTCTTGATCTCATAAAAGAAGCCGAGTCACCTCCCACCCGGTGTGAGTCCATACGACCCCCAGAACAGTTTATTTACGTGCCAGAATACAGACAACCTGTACGTCCCTACATGCAATTATTGTATATACTGAATGCTTCAAAGGAACTTTCTATAGTAGCCAAATAAAAAAAAATATATCGCACTGGTAGTATATAATAAACTTCACTGTAAATATAGGTTCAAATGACATATATAAACGCAGGGAATTGATATGTCTAATTGATTACATATCTGCTTAAGCTTTTTGTAGTAAGTTAAATACTATAGTAGTGCATTACAACGACAGGATCCCGAGTGGCCAACACCGAGTAACATCACTGAAGATGAAGCCAGGAGGTTTTGTCAAGACTTCATTGAGGCCAAGGAATCCGGAAAGAAATGTGCGTCTCTACCTGGGCTGGACTTGACTCCTATTGTACAAGGCTGTGTAACTGATTTACAGGCAAGATATTGCTACAGTACTTTAGATAAACTAATTCCCCAGAAGAATATTTTGACTGAGAAGAACTGTGCTTAGAAAAATCAACCTTAAATCGGAGTCGTATTTTTGTACATTTTTAAAATTTGCTAATTAGAGAGTACAAAACAACATTCTGAATATTTTTTTCACATGTATTTCAACTTTGTAAAATGATTTCCTTGAGAGCTTAGTTCATTTGAAAGTTTAGTACAAAAAATAGAACTAATTCCCCAGAAGAATATTTTGACTGAGAAGAACTGTGCTTAGAAAAATCAACCTTAAATCGGAGTCGTATTTTTGTACATTTTTAAAATTTGCTAATTAGAGAGTACAAAACAACATTCTGAATATTTTTTTCACATGTATTTCAACTTTGTAAAATGATTTCCTTGAGAGCTTAGTTCATTTGAAAGTTTAGTACAAAAAATAGAATTATATTGAAATTTAAATTTTTCTTTGAATAGAGCATTGAACATCTAGAACCTTAGAATGTAGCTCTCATTTGCGCAGGTTATTTTTCTATTTTGCTGAACTTTTATTTAAAACTCTGTCTTTCTCTCTCTGTGTCTCTGTATATTGTGATTAAATGCAGATGTGTGTTTTTATAAATATTTGATACAGCTAACTGATGATAAAGCCTGGGCAAGCGAGAGTTTCGACAATTTACAACAAGAATGTACGACTATTGTGGAGGGGGACACAGATCAATGGACTGTAAATAATGAAACAGGGGATTCCATACCGCCTCCAGACATCGTTGGTGTCATCTGTCCTAACAGCTGCACGGAAAATGGAAATTGTACAGACGGTGAGTGAGGATGTTATTTCAAAAGTTTAAAAGAAAAAGTCTATCTATGTATGAGTAAAAAGGATTTTAATCGAAATGATATTTGAATGGTGTTTTAAAAAACTCTGTTTTTGGGAGAGTTGCCCATTCAGACTCAGTCTTTGACATGAAAGATAGCATATTAAAAAGAAAATATTATGTGAAACGTTACTACTATTTTCAAGAGACAATACACAGTATGGTATTTCTTAATACAACATCCTTTTAAATAAGTTCGAGTCATCGCCAAGTAATCTTCATGAGAAACGCGAACAAATGGCGATAAACTGTATCATTTTCAGGAATCTGTCAGTGTTTTCATCCCTGGATTGGCGACGACTGTTCGATTAACTCTACTGCCCCGCCTGATCTCTTTCAAATAGGATCTGGAGAACCCTGTGACTCGATATGTACCAACTGCACCACAGTCAATCTTTATGGAGATAATTTTGCTGATGTTGAGAATCTTACGTGTCATTACAGATCTCTTGATGTAAAAACATCACTTTCTACTTTAATTCGTGCATATACACTTTTTAATTTCTCATAAAATTATGGTATTAATTAGTCATTATTTATAACAGTGAATCATTAATATTATTAATCTATCTCTTTCTATTAATGTTTTGAACAAATAACTATTTTCTTAGAAATCTTTTCTTTTCTTTTTGCAATTGAAAGCAGGAACCTACAGTTTTTGCTGAAGTAACTCTTTAATGCTTGGATTTTGTAGATAAACATGCACGCAGTATCAGATTTTACAACCAGTAAGGCAGAATTCTTGAATTCCCGGACTGTCAAGTGCATGTTCCCTAGTGATGGGTTGTATGAAGTAGCGGTCAGTAATGATGGTCAGACCGTCAGTTTATCCAGTATCTACATCATCTATAACAGCCACTGTCATCAATGTACAAACAGGGGATGTACAGCCAGGGTAGGGATATGTATTAAACTGTAAATTTATTGAGATGTCGTAAAACGTCCATCTTTGCTAGCCAAGGGTGACGATCCGCTCCTCTCCTCTTTTCAAAAAAAAAAAGGAGAGGAGCGCATCGTCACCCTTGGCTAACGAAGATGTAAAATGTCAGGAAAATCGTTAAGCTATCATAATGCTAAGCATTATCAGATTTCCATCTGTAAAACTCTGCTCAGCAATTGATATTTTTTGTTGAAAGAATAATTGTAGTTATTATACAGTGCATTTTCTTTCAGACTGATGCTTGCAAAATTAATGGTGTTTGTTTTGTCCATGGTTTTGTTAATCCCCAAAATATCATGGAGGTCTGCGATGTCAGTATATCAAATAATCGCTGGTCTACATTGCAAGGTACTGTAAATTTAATTCGAAATTTTCCAACTGAAAACAAGAATTTGGTGGAATTTTAATTTCAGTGCATGTGTTGCTATTGAAATAATATAAAATACCATACATTTACACAAGATACTTATAGTCATTACATACTAAAAGCCTAAAACATACTACAAAATTATTTAGATGCAACAGGTACAGGGAAACTGAAAATTTCCAAAGTTTATTCAAAAGTCATCGTAACATTAATTTGGAGATTTCAACTTCAAAAGTAAACAAAAATCAGGAGCATATTTTATCATTAAAGTTATTTGTGAATTTTTCTTTTAGTTGAAAAAATCTCAACAAAGAGATATAATTTCCAAAAGATAATTGGACAGTCGCTGATAACATCGACCGACAACGTCATGATAGGGGGCACGGGAACTCCGACGCTTACTACTGGGGTAAGCGGGGGAACTGCTGTTATACTGGATGGAAGTCAATATTTGGCCTTTGGAGACCTTACAAATGCCTGTTTTGGTGATATAGAAAGAAGTTATCTTGGTATCACTATAACATTCAATGTTAGGTTAATGACAAATACACATACCTGTTTCTTGTTAAGTAATGGAGGAGACAATGATCAATACTATGGTTATGCCATTTGGTTTGGGAATAACCGACTATATGCCAGAGTCAGTAATAAAGATAAAGAATGGGTCACTTCCACATCCTCTGTCAAACTGGAGGAGTTTATGACGGTGGAAATGTCCTGGAGTCTTCAGTCTGGACTACATATGAGCATTGACCAGGAGGTCAAGGCATCCACAAAAAAATGCATTTCTCGACTTGTGTCTAATTACACAGTTTTTAATAACTTCATTGTTGGTGGATCATCAAAGAAAGAACAAAACTGCCAAATGATGATAGAATCCATTACATTTGTGTGCGCTGGAAAGGATATTATTAATAAAACCGGATTGAAAATTAAAGGTAGATAATAAAACTTTAACAAGTCTCACATCTCTTCCAAAATTATTGTGGTCGTAAAATTACAAAACTTTAAACGTAGTCAATAAATTTCCCCTCAAACCAGGTAATTTTTCCTTCCTCTATACATTAGTGCAAAACCACTTTAGGTTTACTTAAATTGTATCAGATTTTTAAGCATGTTGATGAAATTACATATCTTTATAATACTTGTAGTGTTTTGCGTTAATCGCTTCAAGATATTTTTTTTATTTTATATGTTGTGATTTAAACAAATTTTCACGGATCAATTCAGATCCCGAAATTCCTGCACAATGCGTCGTGTCAACAGGACTAGGAGCCAATGCAGCTGTCATTTCGACATCAGTGATCGCTGGAACTTTGTTTGGTATAATCATTGTATTCTGCATATTTTGCGGGTGAGTTGATGGATATTTTAATGGAAAAGAGTTCAGTTCTGATCATCGAAATGTCCATCGTATCTATTTATGTCCCATTTATCAATGATTCTGGGTATATATAGTTATTGGTCTGTTTTTCTGTTTAATGTCCGCAAAAAACTTTAACCTTGTCCAAAACTATTAAATGGTTGGTGCTAGGGCTTTCGTATTTCATATGTGTATTTCTTGTGACAAGACCTTTTTTGGGTACCAACACATTTGACATCTTGACATCGACTTTGGAGTTTGACCTTCTCTTGCTAAATTTAACAAAAATTTAACATTTGCCATAACTTTTTTGGGGTTAGTGCCAGGGCTTTCATATTTCATTTATGCAATTCATTTGATCAGACTCTTCTTTGGGTACAAACAATTTTGACCTTTTGATCTAGACCTTGGAATATGATCTCTTATTAACTTTAATCTTGGCCATATTTTCTGAATGGTTGGAGCTACGGCTGCCATATTTCACATGTACATTTCTTGTGACAAGACCTTACCTAGGGTACCAACATTTTTGAACTCTTGACCTGAAAGTTTAATGTACATTTAAAAAAAATAACCTTGGCCTTAATTTGCGTTACTGGAGCATCAGTCCCCAACAAAAAAATATTATAGTTAACTATAGTTTACTATAGTTAACTGTAGTTAACTATAGTAAATCAAAGTGTCAAAGTTATCACTATAGTAAATCAAAGTTTTCAAAGTGATCACTATAGTGTCAAAGTGATCACTATATCACTTTAGCGTCATAGTTATCACTATAGTAAATCAAAGTTTTCAAAGTTATCACTATATTAAATCAAAGTTTTCATGGTTATCACTTTAGTAAATCAAAGTGTCAAAGTTATCACTATAGTAAATCAAAGTGTCAAAGTTATCACTATAGTAAATCAAAGTTTTCATATCGTCAAATTTATCACTTTAGTTAACTATAGTATTTTTTTGTTAGGGGTGTTTCACAAACACTTCTTTTTTACCTACAACAGAAAAAAGAGGTTCGGGTAGTCCTGCTATAAGGCAATTTTTACCCTTAGAGAAAAAACATTAAATAAAATAAAGGAAATTGATTAAACTAATGTACTCATTATACTTACATGTATTATTAACTTGAAAATGTTGTTTTTCAAATTTCATTAATTAACAATAGTTAATGGTTTAAATAAATCATGTATAATATTTTAGCTAGGTAAATCTTTTGAGTTATTAAAGGTTTGTTTGATGCCAGGGCATTAACGACATAAAGAAATAAAAATGAAGATAAACAATAGAACTGAAGTCAAATAAACATTCCATGTTAATTTCCATAGTCCCAGCCTCCTGACGTCAGACAGAGTGACAACCTGAAAAATTGACCTGTATATTACGCATTTGGCCTTTCTCTTGGCAAAATTTACATTAAATTGTAATTATCGAGTTTTAAAAAAGATATCCAAGAGAAAACAATTAGAAATGCAAATATTTGTTGACCACCTCGCTCCTTCAACCAAATTTACATTTTAACAGATGCAGAAGACGAAAGAAGAAGAAAAGATTTGCTCGTCTAATAAGTCAAGAATCAAGCACTGATTTTCAAAATAGATCGTCGAAGAAGACAAAATTTCCATTATTCTGGAAACAATATGGAGGATTCACTTACTCCGCTAGACCAAGATGGCATGCTTACTGGTATAACTGGCTCTGTTTTATTCATTAAGGCCCCACACATTAAAAATTATAACATTCGATTTACATCAAAAACGAGCAATATACTATGGTGGAATATTTCTGCCCCCACTTATCAGATAATTATGTCGACTTGTCAGATCTTTTGTTTTCTTTTCAGATAATTATGTAGACTAGACTTGTCAGTTCTTTTTTTAGTTTTGCTTCAAACAAATGGTCAGCGTTAAATAAAACCATAAGTTAAGCATACAGCTTTTCCAAATTTAATTCAGTACAATATATCATATATTCATTAAAGTTGTGAGGTATATTTGGGTATGTTGCTGATTTTTCCTCATACAGGAAAAAGTAAAATATGAGCTGAATCTCTATTGCAATTTTGCTGCGTGTTTCGTGATCATAACGAAATAAAACTGTTTCAAGTAATATACCAGAAAATATAATTAATTGTTTTTTTACATAGTTATGAAGAAGAGGGACAGTCCGAAAACGTCAAATCAAAATCAACAAAAGAGCAAACAACAAACTATGGAAGATATCAGAAAGAAATTGGTTCAAATCCAGTGATAATCCAACCTGAACGTTTATTAGATCAAGCTTCGAGAGTACGACAAGACCATCAGGTTATCGATAGCATAAACCAAGCTCAGTTTCGAGAAAAATCATCCGATAATGGGGTAATGGGAATAAAAAGCTATCATGAAACAAAAACTGAGAACAAAGGTCCAAGCCGACAATCTAATTTGACAGTCTGTGAAAAGGAACAGTCTGTTGTTCGTAAAGTGTTACAAACAAACACAATTTGGTCTCCGGCCGGAAGTTTGGAAAATGATGCTGCTGTTTACAGGAGCTCTGAAGAGAATGCTGAACCAAATAATCTAAGATTAATCGCTAAACGGTCCTCTGAAAATGGCGTAGAGATAAGTAAACCAAGTGTGGTGCCTACAACTAAACTTATAGAAACTGGAAAATCCGAACAGAGCGCGTCTACCGCGGAAACCATTAATGATTCAATGATCGTGTTTAGGTCAAATGAAAATAGAAAAGTATGTCCATACTGTATGAACCATACTAAAGTAGAACATAACATGATTAATTATACGTCCAAAAAGATTGAGACATCAGTTGACAGCAGTTGTCAAACAGATTTTCTATCTTCTGCACCAGCATTGCAAGGTAATGCTATATACAATAAAGATGATCGCTTAGATAAACAATCATTGAACCAAGGAGGATACGAAAGGATTGAGAGACACCATCATGTCATGAGTAGTGTACATCCTTCTGTCGCAACTTTTCGGTCGTCCAGTAGAGTACAACATGTTACTGACATCAGTCGAGATGGAAACAAACAAAACAGTTCTGGTATTCTTTTACATGGAGAAACCGTAGAAAATGATGCCCTACGTAGTATTAGCATTGATGGTGCAAGGCGAAAGATAGAAGGATGGCAAACTGGAATGGAGTATTCGGCAGAAGAAAATATGATGGCAACCATTCAAAAAGGCGATGAAGTTCAAGAAAAGTCTGTCTTATTTCAATTCGACAGTGATGACGAAGGAAGCATGTCCTCTGGACTTCCAGAGCATACATTACACGAAATGGAGGAAGTAGTGAGCAAGACTGAAACAAAAACAAAGGAGAAAGAAGATGAATTATATGTGATAAGAACAGAATGGCTCCCTTATGAAAATGACCAGAAAGAAGCAAATTTGACAAAACAAGAAATTTCAATTAGTAGAGGAGATGGAATGCGATATTTTCATGATCGTAAAATCAGACAAGTACTGATGAACCACGATCCACCAGAATCGAAAGAAGTTTCACCTGGAGCAAAACCAAACATTGCACATTACATAAAAAATGACGAAGTAGAGAAGTGGAAGGGTGAGCTAAAATCAAATACCAAAGAAGCTGAGGCCTATGAAATCAGAAAAGTATGGATCCCAAAAGAAAACTATCAGGAGAGAAAAACTGTGACCAAAGAAGACATATCTAGCGGAGTAGTCCATAGGTCTTGGTATCCCCCTGGGGATGAAATGAAAAAAGAACTCATAAAACTTCAGTCGTCAGATTCGTCTTATGTCCCACAAAGAACAAATACAAAGGTGGAAGGTTATATTGAAATGAACGAGAAAGGGTTTCGTAAAAGCAGGAGCATTGAAGATTCAAAAATACAATCAGAATCGCTACAAGATGCGAGATATCGTGAAAGAAAAAATCTTACTGAACAGCAATCTTCAAGGGGAACACATGAAAATCATAGCATCCATAATGAAAGAGAATTAAGTCCAACTCTCAATGATTCTCGGTTATTAGAGGAAGTAATTGAAGGTTCTATTGACCTGAAAGATGGAGGATTAAAATCACGCGTGAATGGACATCAGAGATCTGTTCGCACACAAAAAATTCTTGCTTACCGCAATGAAAATGAACCCAAAACAGTCGTCAAAAGTCAACAGCAATCGGGAGAAAGAGAAGAGGGTTATATTCATGTTAAGCAGGAAGAATCTGATCAATTGAAAGTTGGTTGTAGAAATGAAGAAAATTCGGTCTTTGTTTCAGTGGGGGAAAAGGAAATGGAAAACACTTTTGATGTTGAGCGCACAACGTTTTACAAACCTGGAGGGGCCGTGTATAGGTAATTGATGTAATCTGATGTTAGTATATGCTACATAATAAACGAAAATGTATGAAAGGAGTAGTTGTTTAATTTGTAACAAAATTACTTGTATATTACAGTATTCACTCTATCTTTAGATACACAGATGATGGGACAAAAGAGTTTTTGACAAAGCAAGATTTAACAATGCCAATCGCCTTTCCACCAAAGACAGTTGATGTAAATCGTCAGCAATCAGGAGTAGGAGAAAAAAGTTTAGTTTATCTCAGACAGCGTGGATCAGAGATACTAGGAGTCCCCTATGAAACTGATGGAAAGTCGGATTTTCTTCCAGCAGATGGCAATAAGATTAACAATTCGGGGGTTGCGGGCATGACATTTTACAAATCTGGAGGAACTACATACAGGTAACCCTAACCAAAACAGTTTTCTTCATATTTTTATCGACTAGGATATTTTGTGCAATTCGAAACCGGAAGTAGTTAAATATGTAGTTTGCGAAGCGTTATTGCCTTTCATCACGAATGTATTACACATTTTTATTTCTCGTAACTAGATACAAAGAAGATGGAAGGAAAGAATATGTAACAATGTCAGATTCAGCATTTCCAGTTTCTTATCATCAGAAGACCGAAATATTTGAATCGGATCAAAATAAAGAGAAAATACCTTTCTACCAAGACAGGTCCTCTGAAGATTTAACATCCGGGCGCATTTACAGGTATTTTTGGCAAAAGCTCGAGTAAACGTTTTATTCATCTGCAAAGCAAGGCAAATATGTCTATCATCTTTCGGTTATTCTGATCATTCTGTCTGTGCGAAAAAAGTGACACGTTCACAGGAAAAGGACATTCTTTCTTCATGTAACTTTGTAAGAAACGACAGAAATATACATTCGGGTAAGTTGAAACACCAGATAGAATTTTCAGATCTGTTCAAGATCAAATTTTCTATTTTTTTTTTTACACATTGCAATGACACATACATGTACATATCTATGGCAGTTGCGTTTAAGGTATGTTTTTGTAACGGACCTTTTCCAACAGTACTGGAGTCATGTAAATTTTCTAACATATAGAATTAACTACTAGCATAAACATTGCAATCATTTATATTTTTTTTACAGAAAACAAACTGAATGGAGGACAGAAAGAACCATTCAAGACAACACAAAACCTCGGGTGTATGCAATATAATTTATAATAATATATGAACGGAGTAGTTGTTTAGTTTATTGATATACAGTAACAAAATTACTTGTATATAATAGTATTCACTCCATTTGTAGATACACAGATGATGGGACAAAAGAATATTTGACAAAGCAAGGTTCAACAATGCCAATCACTCTGCCCCCAAAGACAGTTGATGTAAATCGTCAGCAATCAGGAGTAGGAGAAAAAAGTTTAGTTTATCTCAGACAGAGTGGATCAGAGATACTAGGAGTCCCCTATGAAACTGATGGAAAGTCGGTTTTTCATGCAGAGGATGGCAATAAGATTAACAATTCGGGGGTTGAGGGCACGACATTTTACAAATCTGGAAGAACTGCATACAGGTAACCCTAACCAAAACAGTTTTCTTCATATTTTATCGACTAGGATATTTTGTGCAATTCGAAACCGGAAGTAGTTAAATATGTAGTTTGCGAAGCGTTATTGCCTCTCATCACGAATGTATTACATAGAGAATAATACATGGCAAAATCTGTATCACACCCCATATCAACCCGAGACTCCAAATTATCAGCCCGAGGGCCGAAGGCCAGAGGGCTGATATTGGTCGAGGGTTGATATGGGGTGTGATACAGATTTTTTCATGTATTGTTGTTTTTATTATGTATTTGAAAATAGTGTCCTAAAAATCATATATAAACGTGTAAATTAATTACTGAATTTTTAATAATTGAATGTGTTCTGTTTTTGTTGAATTTCCGTTTCTCAATCTTTTTTAACTTTAGGCAAATAAATGCATTCAGCGATACGAAATGAAATTATTATAATTCAAACAATAATTATTTTGAATAACATAATATGTCCCATGAAATAAAATTACAATTTGAATAAACTTTGGAAAGAAATAGGAAAAGATCCGAGGTACTCCGAATGAAAAATACAGAGATGTTACGGAAAGGTGTAATAAAGGGTGTGATAAAGGGTGAAATAAAGGGTGCTGATACAGGGTGTGTAATACAGGGCGCGTGCCTGTGTTCATATCAGGGATGCAAAAAACCTGTATTATATGACAAATATATAATAAACATTTTTATTTCTCGTAACTAGATACAAAGATGATGGAAGGAAAGAATATGTGACAATGTCAGATTCAGCATTTCCAGTTTCTTATCATCAGAAGACCGAAATATTTGAATCGGATCAAAATAAAGAGAAAATACCTTTCTACCAAGACAGGTCCCCTGAAGATTTAACATCCGGGCGCATTTACAGGTATTTTTTTGCAAAAGCCCTTGAGTGATCTTTTTCTCAGCCTGCAAAGCATAGCGTATATATCTATCATCTGTTGGTTGTTCTGATCATTCTCTCTGTGCGAAAAAAGTGACACGTTCACAAGAAAACATTCTCCCTTCATATAACTTTGTAAGAAATGACAGAAATATACATTCGAGTAAGTTGAAACACCAAAAAAAATTTCAGATCTGTTCAAGATCAAATTTTCTCAATTTTTACATATTGCAACGACATATTCATACCAATTGCAATGCATTTAAAGTATGTTTTCGTAAAGGACCTTTTCAGGCGGACCGGAGTCATGTATAATTCATAAGAGATAGAAATAAACTGTAAACATAGCCTTGGAAATCATTTATAATCTTTTTTACAGAAAACAAACCGAGTGGAGGACAGAGAGAGCTACCCAAGACGACACACAACCTCGGGTGTACAAAAAATGGAAAGTGATTGAGAAAACTGAAGCATAATCCCATAGCCCTGTTACAATAACCAGTCCTACAAAGATCAAATAATGAAACATAATCCCATAGTCCTGTTATTATAATAACCAGTCCTACAAAGATCAAATAATGAAGCATAATCCCATAGTCATGTTATTATAATAACCAGTCCTACAAAGATCAAATAATTACTATAGCCCAAAAATGGAGAAGTTGATATCGTGTGAAATATGATCCAAACTGTTTAAATTCAAATGTGTTTGAACCAATAATTGTAATTTGTTCCACTATCTCTTACTCTGTCTGTTAATGAAATGAACATACACATCTATCCATCTTTGTGAAATACAGTGTAATAGTTTACCCAGTATTGTGAACTATTGGGATTGATATCAGAACATTTTTTTAAAGTATACAGTATATACAGTATATACAGTATACAGTCACACTTTTAAATTCAGAAAGTAGAGCATTCCATGTTACATATTGTTTATGGTAAAACCGGGCGGTTTCCATTATACATAAATACATGTATCAACACTAGAAAGTGTAGAATCATATCACATTGGGGTTTCTTATCGTATTGACAAACTTAATACAATGTATTGTAAAATTAACAACTGCCAAACAAAAATTATTATTATCATTCACTATTCGCTTTATACATGCGTATTATCAAAATTTTCTAAAATTATATACAAAAAAAAATCAGAATGGTGTGGTATGACGCTTCTATACATGAAAAACAGCGCATATATCATAGTCTGTTCGTCCATCTGTAAACTTTCCACATTTTCAACTTCCTCTCAAGAACCACCGGACTAATTTTAACCAAAACTGACACAAAACATTCTTGGGTAAAGGGGAAGTGAAATTGTTAAAATGAAGCGTCAAGCCCCCTTACAAGGGAAGATAATCAAGAAAAGGCAAAAATAAGGTGGGGTCATTAAAAAATCTTCTTATCAAGAACCACTTATGTGAAAGCATCCTGGGGTAGCGTAAATTCTAAATAGTTAAAGTCATGATCCCCGGGGGTAGGGCGGGGCCACAATTCAAAAATTACAATATGACAAATGTATACCAATCCCTTTTTTATAACCTGTACTTAATCATAATTCTTTCAGTGTGCAGTGTATAGTGGGTTTCTAAATACTGAAACTGGTTGATTTAATCGTTCTATTCCGTAGCGATTTTTCATTTATCAGTATATACTAATCATTATTATGATACTAAACTTACTCAGTATGCATACGTACATGAGTATTCGTAAAATTTTATCATATACATGTTACACACACTGTTTTAATTATTGTATTGTATTAATGAAGTAGTATATTAATAAATTCTTCAATGCTTTGAAATACTACACACTTTTATTGAACTGTTGATATCAAAAATAACATTTGCTGAATAGTTGCTCGCAATATGATCATGATATTGTTTCTTGCTTTCAATGTTTTATATCTTATAGGACATGATATTTCTCAGTAAAGTATATATAATAAAATAAAAACGACTTGACTTTTTTGTACATATGCAGCAGCTTATTGTTGGATAGTCTATATATGGTATATATGTGTCTTAAAGTGTAGATAATGACTAGAGTTATATTATTCAGTTCATGTTCCCCGGGGGTAGGGTAAGGCCACAAAAGGGTGTCAAAGTTATTGGGAAAAATTTAAATATCTTATCAAGAACCTGCTGGATCAGAAAGACTGAAACTTATGTAAAAGCTTCCTGAGGTAGTATAGATTGTAAATTGTTTGATCATGGTCTCTTGGTCCCTGGGGGCAGGCCGGGGCCACATAAGAGATTACATCGGGGAAAATCTTTAAAACTTCTCTATTCAAGAACAGCAAAGTAGTGATAACTCATACTAATGTGGAAGCGTCCTCTGGTGGTGTAGATTCCTTTTTATTCAAACTACGGTCCGAGAACACATGTATGTAGGGAAAAACAATCTAATGCAGAACAGCAGGGCCAAAGTGACTGGTGAGCGCTTTGGCGCATGGGCCTCTTACGATATCAAAAAATCACTTGCTGAATTGGTGCAGGCAATAATAACTTATTGATTTCTTGCTCTCTTCAATTGAGTTACTAATATTTATACATTTAAGATGCGCAAAAATTATTTTATCTCTTCAATTGAATCACTATTATCTATGCATTTAATATGCGCAAAAATTATTTTATAGCGAGCACCTATCAGTTATTGATGATATCTTCAATTCAGCATAATCATGATCTAAATAATAATCTGATGTTTTGTTTAAAAGAATTGGTGTGCGCATTAATTCTACTGGCGAAATCTTTGTATAACATTTCAAATGAATTTATGAGATCAAAGTATCATTATACCGTCAAAATAGTCTAAATTAATTTTTACAAGGAATAATTCACTTACATTATTGATTTCATTTATTGAATTGATACACACATTAACTGAATTGATGAAAGCAATAATTGAATCGATGAGCACACCAAATTAATTTCCGCTTTCATTAATAGAAACGATGCGCCCTTTAAATCAAATATTACTCTCATTCATCGATTGATGCGTGCACCGATTTATTTGAAACATGCATCAACTCATTAGAATAAACTGATTTGTTTAATCATCAATGTTATTTTATAGTTATGTTTTAAAAAATCAATTTTACATGTATTATCTATCTCCTTAAAGTTCATAATATATTTTAAAAAGTGGTTGAGCATTGTATGGTAATCGGTTCACTTCCCCTTTAATTAAGCAAAACGCAAAAAAAAAAAACCAGTTATTTTTCAGATTGTGGCCTTGCGTATGTGTATGCTCTATGTAGACCATTTATTTCTCAACAAACAGTCGTTGACTTCTAAAGCTTCATACCAGGGGGTCCGGACCCACCTACCCCCTCTAGATCCGCGCATGACACAGCATAAATCTCATACCATGAAGGGTTTATATAATGTATACTAGTAGTACACATATAAGATATTTTTGTCTCAATTTTATTCATCTTTTTACAAGTCTACCTGACTACTAGTATGTTGCCATGGAAACCAGACACTGAATTGGAGAAAATCTTTTTTCGGTAGTTTCTTAGCATACTTTACCAACATGCAAAGTTTGGAAGAAAAACAACCTTAAACCCTTCATATGTAAGCCCCTACATGATTCTTAGTTGGAGTTGTACTTAAAAACTACGAATGCACTTTTTATATAGCATATTAAAAAATCTTAAATAATCTTTTATTTAATTTATCTTCAATAAAAATATCTACATGTACTTTGATCAAGAAATTACTAATCATAACCATGCAGTTAGATTGCTTAATACCCAGGAGCACATAAGTTTATCAAAGAATTACTTATGCATTTTCACTATAGGACCAATAGAGTCCCATCCTAACACCAGAACCCCTAACCAAGGGGCTATGACATGCTCAGATCTAGAGGGGGGGGGACCCCCCCCCCCTGGAATTTGCAGAGTTATTGAAAGTATAAACTGAAGCAAATTAAAAATGACTTTGGAACCCCCCCTCCCCGAAAACGTGGACCCTACCACCATCACGAAAAAGGATTTTTCACGCCGGGAAAGGGATTTTACGTTGTTTTTTGTTTTTTTTTTTTTTGGTTTTGTTTTGTTTTGCCATGTTTTTTTTTTTTGTTTTTGTTTTTGTTTTTGTTTTTTTTTTTTATTTTATTTTTGCTGTTGTTGTTGTTGTTTCGTTTTTTTGTTTTTTTTTTATTTGCTTGTCAAGAAAATTTCTGAGTTTGATACTTTCAGGAAAGGAGTTTAGTTTTTTTTCTTTTTGCTTGACAATATATTTCTAGGAGAATTTTTTTTAACTGGGGTGGAACCCCCCTCCCCCCCCCCCCCTTTTGGAAAAATTTCCTGGATCCGCGCCGGTATGACTTTCAAAATTTTGGGAGAGGCACCCTCTTAAGTCATATCTATGTAATTACTTTGTCTGCAAAATTTATAAGTGGATATGAATTTATGCATTTTCACTATATGATCAAGAGAGCCCCATCATAACTCCAGAATCCTGGGGCAATGAATTTCATAAAATTGGTTGAAGGCTCAAAGCTTTTTTACAATCATGCCAACAGCTTGACTGCTTGATGTTCATGAGTAGAGAATAGAGATGAAGATTTTTTAAAACTCATATAAATTTTGAAGGTTTTAGCCCCACCCCTCAATGCCCAAAAGGAGGGGGCTAATGAAATTCATTTTACCCCCTTTCCCCATAGATGCTATATGCCAAAACAGATTGATATCGTTTCAATAGCTCCAGAGAAAAGTCTGAAAATATTCATTTGTTAATGCAGAATGAACGATGACAGACAAAAATCACCTGAGTGACTCAGGTGACCTAAGAAATTCCTCCACTGTACATGGATATGCTTATATTAACGTTACTAACAGTTTCCATATACTTTTTCAAAGAACCAATCCTTATTAGTCCATTTACATCCTTGTTTCTACTTTATAGGCCATGATTTAAATAAATTCGACTTATATCAAAATTATTTTAAAATTTGAGAAATTAGAGCCACCATGCTGTTCTTGAAGGAAAAAAAAATTTAAATATTTTTTACCATAATACCTCCTTCCAAAAGAAGACAATTAAAACAAAAAGATAGATTATAAGAGAGCTCACATTGACAAATGCCATCTACAATTTAAGGCAAAGGCTCTCAGTAAACAAATGTTCAAGTAGTGTACTGCATCTAGTTGCAAAACATATGCAAGTTTTTTAGTTTACTAGAAATTTAATGAACCTGTTCCCAAAATTAACTGTAAAATCACCTGAAAAGTGTTAGTCAGACCCAGCATTCAAAGCATATTTATTATTTATTAGCATGCATCCCTAAATGCATCATCAGTGCAAGTTTAATCATTATTACCGCTTACAGCAACTAAGGAATGGGCCCTCTCTAACATCTTTAACTTGTTCAATTACATAGGAAATTTAAATCACTGCCAGTCTCCACAGCTGCATAAATAAAAATTTACACATTTCAGCATATATCTTATGGGACAAAATTTGACAAAAACTTTTTATTAATTATAATTTCATTATTTCTCCCAGTAAGATTTATCTCCCTTACCAGAGGATTGATCTTAGCTCTCCATTATTTAGGCAGTGCAATTTAAGAGTGAATTTAATTTTTGAGAATTCATGAGGACATGAACTACGACGCTTCACCTCCCCATGCATATTTCATGAAGCGTGTTAGCGCTTCATGATAAATATACAGGCGTGTCATCTGCCTCATGAATTCTCAAAAATGAAATTCATATCTTATATTTGTATTATTTTTCTGATGACTTGCCACATATAATTTTTGAAAAAAAAGTTTGCACTGTTTCTTGACTTCAATCATATTACAATCGAAATATTCTTACTCATCCCATGGTAGTTCATGAGAACATGATCTTTTTCTAATTTGCAAAGAATCTTTAGGGAAAATATGTGGAAATGTAAATTGTGCTTCACAAATTATGTGACAATATGTAAAATTATGTAAATTAACACAACACTGATTCAAATTGTATACAAGATTTATTAAATTGAACAACATCTGAATATATATTTACAACATAGAATTTGTACAGCAATCAATTCAATCTACACCTATGAATTAAATTCATCAACTTTCCTGCTGTTCTTACTGTCCCTTTATAGTTCACATCTAAACTGCTGCACTAAATATCTCCTAAAATGCTCCAGATGTGCAAGTCTGGTTGGTGTATAATCTAGCTATGAACAATTATAAACATTTTTTTTTCATCCATCCATTAAATCATAAAATTCAGAAAAGATGAATCCAGACAGACGTGGCATCAATAGATGTATACATACAGCATCCAAATCATGTATTTGACCAAGAACCCACTGGTGCATTAATGCAAGATTGGTTTTGATACTACTTGTATTAAGATGTAAACATTCCTAAACACTGTCCTTAAGTCATTAAAAAACAGGTATGGAGCATTCAAGCACCTCAATATCTAAAGGTGCATACTTAGAAGCACAAGTTAAGCTTGTCTTCTTGATGTGATAATGGTTCAACTGACTCCCTTTATTGGAAACTTGCATTTGGTCTTGTTTCTCATGCATACATTGGGAAGATGGAGTCACTACAGCATATAATGTGTGCTCTAAGTCAGATCATTGCATGTATCAGACTGCATGCATTCCTAGATCTATGTAAAATATGTGCAAGTTCAGTTTTAAAGATATATCATCCATAATGATATAAACAGCACTCAATCATTAACTTTACACATCGAACACAATTATTATGTATTGTAATTTGAATTGTAACATCAACACATTTAACTTTAATATTCTTGTAAACAAATTAATTCAACAATCAAACATGTACATCAATAATATGCAAAAAGAACAAGGCAATAAAGCTTTGTACAAATTCACAAAATTATCCCTAAGCTTCCCTTGTCCCACCCAGGAAAACCTACAGAAATCCCATCTTGGGTGCAAAATCTATTAAGAACTGTGTGTCCATAGTAAATGCAGGGGACACAACACAAACAATGGACCCTCCTTCTTACAAGCCTTACAAGTCTTACTGTATTGAAAATAAATTTACTTTTTGGCAACCCTCTAACAGAGTATCCAAACACCAAATATCAGCTGAACTTGTCAGTTCTCACAATACTCTATCCCCATTGTCTTACCATGAATGACCCATTTAATGTTCATTTGTATTGCAACAAGAAAAGAAATTCAGCTAATCTCATAGTAGATAAAGAAGGAATAATTTGGATGCCTTTTTCATACAGACCCAAACCCTGAGTGCAGATTTTGGCTTCTGTAGTACATAGGGATGTAATGTTGATTCAACCTATCTATCTGACACTCTGCTTAAAAGTGGCTCAATGTGTCAAAATCATTCTCTTTTGTGCATTTTAAGCAAATTTTTACTTATTATGACAGACTTGCACTTATCTACTGATAAGTAGACTAATCTATATTAGTGTATAAGGTCAGGTATGCAGTAGACTATATATTCACTTTAAGTTCAGTTTAGATAATGCATTTGATGATGTAAACCCTCTGTCCTTAGTTACAATTACGAAAACAAATAAGCTACAATAAGATACATATTTAGTTCAAGTTTGGTTAAGAAATATCTTCTAAAAGAGCTGGGGAAATAGCCATTCATAGAACAGATTGAATTATCCCCCCTCCACAATGTAGCCTAAGTATATAAATACAATGTATATAGAAAAAGATAATTAATACACATATCTTTTCTAAAGAGCTGGGGAAATAGCTATTTATAGGACAGATTGAATTATCCCCCTCCTCAATGTACCCTAGTAAGTATAAATAGAGAAAAAGATAACACACATAAAAAAAATCACATATTAATACATTAAGACGTTTACAAATATTATGCATATAAAGACAATTCTAAAGGAAACAGTTTAACATACAGCATACACAATTAATATTTATAGGGATGGCAATCAGTAACTGGTCAATGGTAACTTGGACAGAAGGTTGGTAATTCTGGAAAAATCTGTCATTAATTATTGTAAAATGTATTTTATTTGGTGGTACGGTGGAAATAAAAAAAAATTCATTGACTAGAATTGATTTAGCAATTTCTGAATGTGATGTTTATGAATATATATATATATATATATATATATATATATATATATACACACGACATTTAGCAATGTACTCTCTATTTAGCAGATCACTTCTGCAAAAGACGCCAAGTAGAATACACACCTAAATGCAATACGTTAACTTACAGTAATTGTATACCTGTCTATCTGAATGTAATTATTTTAAATTCATGAATGTCAACCAAAAACAATAGATAAAGAAAATAATTCTTGTTTATTCTGAAAATTTACTATGCTGTTCGACTTGATCTTTTTCTTTCTATTTATTAACTGTAAATTTCTGTTATATTGTATAATTAAATGTATCTCCTACTTGTTTGAAAAAAAAATGTATAGTACATTATACTGTACCTCTATGAATATTTTGGTTTGAGCAAATAAATCAAACTTGAAATTCTTAAATGAAGCTGAATGTGTGATATAATTTTTACATATTAAATAACTGTTGAGAAAAAATTATAGCTATGCATGGCTCTCCAGAATGACTGGTCAGTTTATTATTAGACTGTAAACACCGCATTATTGTCAGGCATATTTTTAATCATGTGCAAATAATATCAAAATTAATTATCATTTTTGAATACTGAAAATATTATTAACTCCCTTCAACATGTATCTTACTCATCTGTCATCTGTAATTAATTATTTTTAGTTATTTTTGAAACAAAAAATTTTAGTTTTTTTTCCCCCATATATATGTAGATGTAGTTCCGATGGTGGCAGTTGAATTTACAACATCTGATCTGACCAATTATTATTTTTCTGATATTTCAGATTCTTTTTTTAACTGATTTTATTTTCTTGCTTGTTGAAATCAAAATCATACCTTAATTGTTCTTATTAAACATAACCTGAATATTTTGAATTTTAAAAAAACATGTAATGAATAGAGCTTAATACTTTATGAAATAAAGCTATTTAATAAATAAATTAATACACAAAAAAATGAATATTTTGATTTGATTAACTGGTTTCTAAATTGGCTCTCATAAATGGGTTGCAGTTTAAATCAATTGGCAATTGCCATCCCTTAATTAAAATACATATTTGAAATTCAAAAAAAGAATTTTTAAAACAAGTCTCAGTTACAATTAATCTCAAAATATAACATTTTTTCTATAAAAGATGCATAGAATGAACAAAGAACCTGAAATATTTAGAAAAATATACAAAAGAATATTATGCTAGCCCTTTCATATTCTAATCATGGTGACATGCCTCAGAAAATAAAGTAACAGTGTTAAATAAAATAATTATCTGAAATTTGAAATAAAATCAAAAATTTCAAACTGATGCAGTATATACTCCTTCATATAATATATATAAACACACAGAAACTCAAATCTCCCATTATAAGTAAATAATTTAAAATTCCAAGAACAAACTTGCATTAACATAACTGAGAAAGCAATTGTGATAACCCCAATTACACTCTGTACTCTCTATCATAAGCAATAAAGACACTCAAAACAAGATGATAGAAGACCAAATTTAGTAAAATTATCCTTTATGTTATACCATGATTGTATATTCATTTCCTATTACTTGAGATACTTATTTTTTGGGATATCATCATGGCCCCATGATAAGGTTTAAACCAATGCTTTGTTTGGCAAGGTCATATTTTTTTTTAGAAATTACCCTTTCTCTATAACATAAAAATAAGAAAATAAGAACTGAACAGGGAAAGCAAGGTTACCAGTACATATTCTAATATAAAGGTTGGATTAAGGTGATTGTGAGCTAATATACATTCATACTCCCACAACAATCACCATTAACTGACAAACATGTACAACACGCTCAGAACAAGAATGTCAACACCCTGAAGTGGAAATTATTATCAGAAAGGGAAATTTCATATCCCTCCCCCTTCCTGTTCAAAATTAATCTCATCAGCTTCAAGAATGAATATCCAAATGGGGCATACATTCCAATATACATATCTGGACGTCACTGAAAATTTCAGTGCATATTTACATTTCACCTCACTGGCATGATTCAAATTCTTATGCACACTCATAATTTCCATGGTGGAAAATCTAGATGTTCAAATTGGACCAGTTTCTTTACAAGGCATGTAAGTTCTCACCTTGGATATGAAATGAGTACTGATAAGTTCAACTTAGACCAGTTTCTTTACAAGGCATGTATGCTCTCATCTTCGATATGAAATGAGTACCCTATCAGCACAAGTAGTGCATATAATATCTAAAATGACATTACCCGAACATACACAGAATAAGCAAATGCTATTTAATCAAACTGTAAGCTTTCCCTCCAAGAAGATTCCCTCCCCTTTCCCAATGACAACTGAAATACCAACTATAAATTAACAAGTGTAAATTAAAGTATCAATTGCCAAGAGAAAATTTATATAACCCCCTTCAAAATAAATTTCCTTACCAGTGCTAAGCAACCCCAAAAAGGAAACAAGAATCATGTCTGTAACTTCAAAATTAATTTAGATGTTTTAATATTCAAATGGTGAATACTTTCAAGAAACATATCAGGAGGTCATCATGACCTACTCTTTAGCTGCAACACACATGCTCCCCCCAGATACATCAATTCATATTAGCCCTGCAATGTTAATGATAAGAAAGGAGGTAAGCCAATTCCAAATTAAGGCAAGTCATGGTGACCTACTTTTGGGGTGCATCAAGAAATGGGAGGCATAACTAAACCTACGTCAGAAAGGCAATACATTTATGCTAGCTAAAAATTTTCAAGAACACAGTTGATTCCAGAAAATAAAATGCACACACCGTTTTAGCATCCAAGAAAATTTCAGCACATAAACATGTCACCTCACTGGCACAAGTTTTAAGTTCTCTTAAACATACACACACAATTTCCATGGTGGAAACGGTTCAAGAAATTGAGTAATCAATATCTCCCTTCATTCAGTTTGACATTTGACCCTGTGGCTTAATAAGCAAAAGTAGTCATCTACTCCTTTAAGGGAAGCAGTGTACCAAGTTTGATGACTGTCAAGGAGTAAAAGGGTTCTAAAGATATTGTGTGGTCAATACATTTTTATTTTTAATTTGACCCTTGACCTTCGATTTGGACCTCAAACTCAATGGGGATCATATATTTGATTAAGGAAACCAGTGTATGCTGAATTTGGTGGCTGACAAGCGAAGGGTTCTCAAGATTATGATACTGACTAGACAATATCTCCCTTTGTCCAATTTTACCCTTGTCCTACGAGCTTGTGACTTGATAAGCAATAGGGATAATCTATTCCTTTCAGGGAACCAGTGTACCAAGTTTGATGCCTGTTAAGCAGAGGTTTCTCAAGATATTGAGTGTTCAATATTGCCCCATATCCAATTTGACACAACCTTTGACCTAAAAATCAATAGAAGTCATTACTCCTCATGAGGTACCAGTAAATTAAGTTTGATGACTGTCAAGCAAATTAATGGTTCTCAAAGTAATGAATGAACAATATCTTCAAATATCTGTACTAGTTTGACTCTTGACCTTTAGCTTGTGATCTTAAATCAATGGGATCAACTTCACTTCAGGGGGCACCAGTGTACCAAGTTTGATGACTATCAGCAAAGGCTTCTTGGATATTGAGCTGACAACATTTGGTCTACAGACATACCAGCAGACCAACAAACTGACTGATATGTGCAAAGCAATATTCTTTCTTTTTCAAGGGAGACATAAAATTATTAACCGATGTAATAGATCAAAGCAAAACCCATTCAGGGCATACTTTCAACACAGTTTCAAAACAGTATGCATGGACCAGATGTGCTTATAAGAGCACTTGAGATGTTCCAATGGAACTGGTATTGATCCAGACACTGGCATATTCTCATCAGAGTTATAAAATGGCTGGGGTTTTTATTCTGAACCAGTAAGCACCGAATTGCAATGAAGTTTGAAATGCTACATCCACAATAACAGAAACTAGCTTTTCCCTCCCATAGAAGAATACCCCCACCTCTCCCTCTGGAAATGAGGTAACCCAGAAGTCACTGTGACTTACTCTATGGGTACTACAAGCCCAAAATTTGAAGTTTAAACAGGGATCAGAATTAACTTATGTCAGAGAGGCAATTCATTTATGCTAACTAAAAATTTTCAAGAACACTATTTAATCCATAAAATAATATGCACACACCGTTTTAGCATCCAAGAAAATTTCAGCACATAAATGTCACCTCACTGCCATAAGTTTCAAATTCTTCTGCACACTCACAATTTCCATGGTGGAAACTGGAAATAATTAGAAATATGACAGAAATGCTAGCTCTGTTTAACAAAGACCAAAATACAGCACAAAGCCAGAGCAAATGAAAACTACTTGTCTTAATGGAAATACTACCCAGTCAGGGCATAAATTTTTCACAGATTTGAAAATAAGTGCACAAGAAAGCCCCAGATGTTCATGATGACATTAAATATACACATAAGATAAATTAATTGTGCATGAAAGCACAAGATGTTCATAATGACAGCAAAATAAGCATGAACACAAAGATTTTCAAAAAGGACCAGTTTAGTCACCAGGCACACTGTAATAGGGGATATGAAACAAATATTATGCACAAGAAGTACATGAAGATTAAAATGCTGTTACAATGTATCTAAATAAAGACACAAACACTATAAGTAAACCATAAGCCTTCTATGGATTCCCTCCCCTCCCGACAAATGTACCTTTAAATATCTGCAAGAGAAAATTTATACAACCGCCTTCAAGTTATCTCCTTACAATTACCAGCCCTAAGCGAATCCCTAAAATGTTACAATAATGTCTGTGACTTTAAAATAAATTTAGATGTTCTAACAGAATCAGTATTCAATTGCTGCATACTTTCAGATACAAAGCCTAAATACTGTTCGTTATCTCCATATATTTCATCTACAGGTCATCACAACCTACTATTGTGCTGAAACGTGTACGGTCCATCAAAATGCATCTGGTTACATGATATATACAGGATCGAGGTATGCCTATTCCAAAATGAGGCAAGTAATCAAGACCTACTTTTGGGGTGTGTCAAGCAATCGATATAAACTGGAAGCATAACTGAACCCATGTCAGAAAGGCAATACATTTATGCTAGCTAAAAATTTTCAAGAACACTTTTGATTCCTGAAAATAATATGCACACACCGTTTTAGCATCCAAGAAAATTTCAGCGCATAAACGTCACCTCACTGTCACAAGTTTTCAGTTCTCTTAAACATGCACACACAATTTCCATGGTGGAAACCGTTTATGTCAACAAACACCCTAATACAGCACAAAGCCAGAGCAAACAAGAAATGTATAAGGAACATATATATGCCCCCCCCCTTTCTGGCAATATCAAAAAGGGGATCAAGTTTATATTTAGAATTACTGAATACAACATTGATCATCTATTAGTCAGGGACAAACAATTTTCTTATCTTTATCAGACCTCAATATCAATTTAGATCAGGTACATTCTCATCAGGGATACAAAATGAACGGTATTTGTACTAGCATTAGAATTGCATGAATTTTGAAATGCTTTAACCAATAAATCCAAAAAATAGTATTATTGAATCCTTACCCTCCCCCTTGTACACCTCCACCCTCCCTTGGAAATTAGGTGAGTCACTCTGACCTACTCTATGGGTATACACCCCTCCCCCAATTTTAAGTTGATAACATATGTCAGCTACATTTTTTAAGAACAAAATTAAATCCATAAAATTATAGGCACATACCATCTCAGCATCCAAGAAAATTTCAGTGCATAAACATGTCATTCACTGGCAAATCGTTTCAAATTCTTTTGCATACTCATAATTTCCATGGTGGAAACCGGAAATTAGTAAGAAATAAGATGTGAATGCTGCATTTTACAAAACCAGAATATGACACATTAAGCCCAGAGTGATGTTCTAATGGAAATAACACCCAATCAGGGCAAAGTTCTGACATTGATTTGAAACAGTATGCATGTAAGCACCCATTATGCTTGTTAACAACAAGTATGAACACTTTAGATGTTCAAATGGAACCAGAATCTAGACTAGGCATATTTATCTTACATATGAAATATTCGTATCAGCACCAAAATAGTGCATGCAAAGATTATAACTGCAATTCCTTCAACTTAATAAAACTCCTAGACCCCCCCCCCCTTCAACAGAACCCCCCAAAACAAGTGAATTTTCATTGAATTGCAGCACAACAAATGCGCATATTGAAAATTTGATAATGTATCTATATACATAACTTTTCAATAATACATGGAATATGAACAGTATACATGTGAGAAAGGGCTAACAGACAATAATTACAGGTTCGAAAAAAACACAAAAATAGAATTTACAATGACCCTTGAAAAATAAATATATAAACATTCGATAATGATGATTAACAATGTTATGTCCTTTCTTGTAAGTCTTTAGCCATATCCTTCCTTGTGGTATCCATGTAGTCAGACAATCCACCTTTCCTCCCTCCACTACAAAAGATCCATGCAATCATAATAACTGCCACCTTAAACAAGAATAATGTGTTTGGAAACACCGATGCTTCTGATCGTATTACAGCTTATGGCCAAAGTTCAAGTTTCTAAAAAGTAGGTCAAAATAACCGTAACAAAAGCCATTTTGACAATTTTTTTTTCTGGCAAAGATAAACAGAAAAACAGACAACAGACCAAAAACTATATTTACATGCCCCCAAATCTCATATCAAGGGGTCATAAAAATCATAACTTTTGTTTCATGATCAAAAATATTTTTGGTAATTACCGTATATATACTCGCCTTTAAGTCGGTAGTATTTTTTTCAGCTTAAATTATAGGGATTGACCCACTAAAATACCAATCTTTTCATAACTTGTGTATAAGTTGGACAAAGAGTTTTGGTACAGTTTAATTCCCCAAAAACTGACTTATAGGCGAGTATATACGTAAAATATTTCTGCCCTGTTCCCACAAATGCACATTAAATATTTACGTCGCATAAATTAATGTGAAGTAAATTAAATAATGCAAATTAAACAAATCTAAACTAAACTGCGTTCAATGGCAATTAATTCAAAGTAAACCAATATGCATTGAAATTTTATTTAATTTATATATTAGATTATATAATCACGTCACCTTATGCAAAGCAGATAATATATTTAACATTTTGTCAAATTGTATGTACACATTTTCAGTGATTTTCTTTCGTTTTTCACCCAAAAATAGCTAAGTACTTATATCTGACCAGGCACCAACATATTTAGGCATGTGGCTTTAATTTACTATTACATATGGCTCTAAATTTAATTTGACTTAACTTTAATTTGTTAAGCGTTCATAAAGAGTTAATGCAAAGTAATTTGATGCAGTAAATGAATTCTCATTAAACTAATTAGCATTAAATTCTCTGTGTGAACACGGTTTAAATTTATTAAATTTGCAGTAATTTATGGTTTTATTAATTAAACTCGATCTCCTTGTGAACAGGGCAGTAGTTGGCAAATACACGTTTTATCAAATGACAGTCTTTTACCTGTGTTGCGGTGCATCTTTCATGTTCATAATATCAGTGTTCTATATCTGCTTACACATACTGGTGCCACATCTGAAAGAAATTATAAAATGTTTACTGCATGCAAGTGCTAATGACTATTACCAAGTTACTTACAAAGAATGTTATGCATAATTATAATCATACCCATAGTTCTTATCAAGAACAAGAGGCTAAAAGTCCTTAATGGTCACCTGTTTATAATTCAACCCTTAGCAGAGATTTTCAAATAATTAATGCATTTTTACTACATGTAATTCTCGACACCTCAAAGTCCGCAGAAAAACTTCTCGAGATCAAGAGTTCAAGTTTTCAAGAGTCCGTAATTTTCCGGGTTGGTTGACAGATTTCAAAATTAGTCTTAACGGACGTATTGATTTTTATTTATTTCAAGTGTTAATTTATCTTATGCAAACAATTTTAATAAGAAAACGATACTCTGTATTTATGTTGAGAATAATTTTGAAACTAAATAAACCAAAAATTGTTTATCGTCATAATATTTATTCAATATGCTATGTGAGACAAACATCAACCTATGTATTTGTTACAATAAAATGACATTTTTTAGAGTCATTGCATAGACTTTTCATATATTTTTACCTCACAAAATTACACGAAATTCCTCACTTATCTTTAGGAGTCTACAATAAGTCTCTCCTTCACTTTCAATGAAAGTCAACTGGGTACCTTTATTACCCCCAAAACCAACAGAGACTATTGAGTTCATTTTTTATTTATCTAGTCTAGTGTTTTCCCTTTATTTCAAAGTAAAGAGAAATTAAAAGATCAATTGCTACAGGCTTGACTGAAGTTTATGACAAATCTCTGTGGACCTTACAACAATTAAATTTTGATTTTTTTTTTTTCAAAGCAGCATTTTTATCAATTGAAGCGGTCAATTTGGCCGGTAGCCAGTTCATAGGGAAAAACTGCTAATCTAATACTCAAACTTATTTTAATATTGCCATTACCATGCGTGATTAAATTCAAATGATTAGGGAAACTCCTCTTCATTGCTGGATTTGGGCATGCAGCTCCACTTTCACCTTTTGCAAAGACAGAAATAACTAAAGGTAAAAAAAAAAATAGTTCCAATGGAAAGGTTTTAATATAAATTGAAAGAGAGAGAGAGAGAGAGAATGAGCAAATATTAAACACTGCATCTTACCTTCATGTGTTTGGGTGGCTGCAGTAAAGCTTCTGGCTTGGACTCTTCTTTTATCTAACAGGTTCCTCTAAAACTGGAGAGCTTGTGTCTTATCCTTACTTCTAACTTAGGCCACAGTCCATTCTTACTATTGGAACTCTGGTTGAAGAATTTACCCTCTCCTTTTTAACAAGGCGAGTCTGATTTTCTGCCTATTAAAACAGAATGTTGAGAGATTAACAAAAGTACTCAGTCTTCAGCAAATATGAGATGAGAAAATTCTTATAGTGAAAGTATACAATTTGTGTCTTACCCTCAGTTTAGATTAAGTTGCAGGCAATCAGTAATCTTAAAACTTCCACTAACATGAGGATCTGCTCCTAAACATGGAATGCCTCCGAGGCTTACAAAATCATCTGCCTGTGAATGAGGAATTTGAACATATTAATTTTAAAAAAAAATGACAAAGATTTCATCAAGCAAAAAGGAATAAAGTAATCTTTTAAAGTGAACATTGTAGACCTTGGATCTTACCCTTTCTTTCAGTTTGGGCCTGGGTTGATCAGCGACCTTTAAACTCTTCTTCTAACATGAGAATTTGTTTTTCGACACAGACCGGTGGCAGTTTGCAGAACCCTCTGCCTGTTAACAGAGAATGTAAAGATGTTATTTCTTAAAAGCACAAATACTTCAATCAATGAAAAAGTGGCATAAATTGATAGAGTGCAAGGAGTGGATCTTTATCTTACTTTAACTTACAGGGTTTGGCCACAATCAGTTCCTGGTCTTGGTACTCTTGCTGGCAGGTCCTCCATCTTCCCAAGTATAGAGAAATGCCTGTTTTGATACAGTAAGATAAAGATAAGATATAAAAAGAGGTCCCAAACTAAATCAAAAGTGGAAAAGCACAATGACTTGGGCCAGTAAAAATAGAGAATTTATATCTTACTCCATCTTCCATGGCTGGTTTCAGGTGATCTCTGGACTCCTACAGTTGATCCCTGCTCCCTGAACTCCTACAGTTGATCCTTGCTCCATGGACTCCTACAGTTGATCCTTGCTCCCTGGACTCCTACAGTTGATCCCTGCTGTCTGGACTCCTCTTCATGAGTGATTGAGTTCTTCACAGCTGAATTGAGGCTTGCCTAGTCTTTATTCTGTTAATATAAAGGGTCAAGAGGTCAAACAACTGCCCCTTTTGATTCAATCAAAAGTATACAATAATCAAATTGCATAACAAATGCAGCTTGCTTCTTACCAATTTCGCCAATGGTGGTCTATTGGCAAAGTGGACATTCTGTATCCATGGTTACTGTATCCAAGTAATCCCTTCTTCCTTGTTTTGTTGGCCATCTTCTTTCCATCCTTCCTCTGCAAAATATGGAAGCTGACACAAAATTAGTACAGTTTCAAAACAACTGAAAGAAAATGACAGAGGGAAAAAACTAATCACAATAAATTAAAGTATGAGACAACAACACAATAGGAATCAAATTATAAAGGGAAAGTTTAAAGAGATTTGTAATGAAGATAGTGAAGTAGAGCACAGAAGACAGAAATATCAGCATAATAAAGAAAACAGCTTACCTCATGTAACATTTTTAAGACAAAAACTTAACCATTACAAACTCTTCAAAAGCTTCATGTTTTGCTGCTTCTTATAGCCCCTACAGCTCTATAGTCTGTCAATTGAAAGGTAAGAGGTCAAAGTGGGGATCAGTCTAGATTTATATAAATAAAAAAATTAAATCTAAAGCACGTGAAAAGATTTGACTTTTACCGCATCTTCAGAGGTTTGCATAAACTAATCCAGAAGATCTCTTGCTCTACATTCTTTCAATTAAGATAGGTCCCGGCTTTCAAAATTTCCTGTCAATGAAATAATTTTTCCATTTAAGTAACTAAAACAACTTAAAACTAACAATTTGCCCATATAAGATATACCTTTATGCTTATTTTAATACAAGGTGTTTAGGAGTACATACCCTTCAAAAATAAACAGCCAAATTTTAACACCTAGAAAAGTACGAGGGTTGTCCCAAAATTCCAGAGACAAGCATGATTTTGTAGGAACCCTCACAAACCATACTTCAATGAAACTTTGTACATAATATACGTTTCTGGACCAAAATTGACCAATTACACATTTGAACCCTATTTAAATACAAAATTTCAGTGTCTGGTGTAAGAAGGCGACACAGCTAGTACCCATAAATTGCAATTAAAAATCGATTTGATATATAAAAATTTATTTATTTAAAACTCAGTATTTTGAAAGTAGAAATAAAAATTGTTAACTACCTTTCCTCAAATTTTGTGGCATATGTCTTAATATGAATTTTATTATGTTTTCTATGCACAGATTTGAAATCCAACTTCTCAGCTATGTTAAGGAAGGAAATGAAAAATGCGATCTAAGTACCTTCTTAAAATGTATTATTTTTAAAAATCTTTATAACAAAGTAACTGTTTATATGTAGGAAAGGTAATATAGATATCCATAATGGATAGGTTTGGGTCCGCACACAGTACCATTTATATCGCATGTATCAGCTGTGTGTCACGTGACTGGTATAAAAATAGAATTGATAAGCTGAATGTAGAAAATGACGCTAGTGCAAGGGCATATGCAAGTTTTTGGAGAGAAAAATTGTTACACATTAAAAAAGATTTACATCGGCTACCCGAAAAGTGCTGGGAGCTAGTTTGAACTGCTTCGGAAGTATTCGTAATTTTGCTGAAAATACGTACAATAGCTAAAAATTCCTACTTCGCTTTAATTCTGTCATGAATAAAAATAATGCTACGCCGATCATAATCAGCTCCCAGCACTTTTTAAAATATACATGATATAAGCAATTGATATTCCGTATTTCAGCTCAAACAGTGTAGTCTATGCCCTTGCACTTTTGAGGTTAATTCGGAATACAATTATCGTGTTAGCGATATTCTTTACATTCTATGTCGTTGTGCAGCTCCATAGCACCTAGATAAAATAATAATCTACATATGTGTTTTAAATAAATTATTTACTTTCAATTTAATTGATTAGATTTAAACATTTGCGATGATTTTATATTTATTTAAGCATTTTTGTAATTATTAAACCAATGGATCCACTCCTCTGGATCACTTGTACTGCGTCAAGTCAAGGCTAGTGACGTCATTTCTGACATAAGATTTGCTTCTTATTACTCGGCAGTGTTGTTACCAAATGTTGTGATTTTACACTCTTTTATAAATAATTGATGAAATAAATGAATGCAAGTTTTCATTTACGCATTATCATGTAGTTTAATAGATTTTTGTCGCTTGTGAAATTTTTAATGACGTCACAATGAAACTTCCCATACAGTGCATCACAAATGTGAACTCGGGCCTTCCTTAACGTAGCTGAGTTGTCGAAAAATGGTGGCTGCATTCACAAAGGCAGCGCTTTCGACTGTAATCAAATGTTCTTACTTGAATTCACACCTACAGAAACGTAGATGTTATGAATGTCTGGTACGCATGGAAATGTATTCCTATCCTTATTATATCAAAATTTTCTAATCCAAAGGATGTGTTTCCAAGCAATCATGTTAAATCTTCATAATTTACCAACCAATAGCATACTTCATCCACCAAGACATTCATTTTTGTAAAAGATACAGACTCTGTCTACAGAATTTTGGGACAACCCTCCTGTATGGTCTCATTTAAATCAAGTAATGCTTCAAGATCACATTATATTCACAATGTATGAAAATAAAAATTATTAACTTGCTAAGAGATTGAAGATTTTCAATAGAACATATATATATTCATGTTAAATTTACTCACATCCTTCCAAAAAAAAAAAAATCAAAAAAATACCATAATTTAGAGTATTTATGAAAATATAAATTGTTTACATGCAAATATCTAAGATTAACAGAAATGCATATTTTAAAATGGTTGATCACATAGATTCTGTTTAACAGTCTTGTGAACATGTACACCTCCATTTTGGTAACATGAAGTTTTAAAGTAATTTTCAAAACTCAGAAAATAGTAAAATGAAGAAAAAGTTTAAAAATGGCGTCAGTGAAGGTGGCCGCTTGAACACGGGGTCCGTGCTCTAAAGCCTATAAGTTGGTCAGAAGTGGAAAAATTAACATGTGATTGTTGTATAACCACTGCTTGTCGGACTCTGGTGCTATTTTTTGCATTTCTGTGGTAAAAATCCAGAGAGTTTGCAGAGAGCTTGCATTCGCTATCGAGGCCTCTACAGTTCTTCAGTACTACAGGTGTTCGTGAGTAGATTTAACTCAGTGTGTTATTTCGTGCTTTACCAGTTTACTGTATAAGTGTTTATGTTTAAATCTGGAGACTGAAAACTTGTAAAAATGCCACCTACAAGAACTAGTAGTAAATCTGAAAGCTATCCAGTCACTCCTGGTGTCAGCTCACCAGGAAAACCTAGTAAAGAGCTACAGTCAGTTATGGAAGAAATTCGGCGATTGAAAAATGATCTTGTAACTAAAAAAGACCTGGAGTCAATTGTAGAAAATACTGTGAAGAATGTTGTTACTGATATCATCGAAAAGAAAATGGAAAAAATCAACGAGGTTATCAAAGAAAACAAACAAACGTTACAAAAAGTTATTGATGATCAAAATGATACGATCGAAAAGCTGAAGCAAAGGATTGAACAGCTTGAAACAGAAGCGGAGGACACAAGTTATTTTGCCCGTGAGGCTTATGTTACTGCAAATCGCAACGAACAGTATTCTAGGAAAAACTCCTTTAAACTTAATGGTGTTCCCCAGACGCAGGGGGAAAATATAATGGAAGTTGTTGGACAGGTGATTCGAAGTGAATGTGGGGTGCGGATCCTAGAGGGCGATGTAATTGCAGTCCATAGAATCCCGGGTAAGCCTAATACACCCAAGCCGATTCTGGTTAAGCTGAAAAACAACGCCGCGAAGAGTGCAATAATGTGTAAAAGATCTGTCATTAAGACCAAGACGAACGGAGAACACTGGCTTTCAGACGATGTTACCAAGCAGAATGCTATGCTAATCGAACGCCTGAAAAAACATCATAAGATTAGTAACGCATGGTACTTCAACGGAAGTGTCTATGGTGAAATTAAGAGTAATAAACATGATAAACAGAGAGTGAAATTTGAGATTCTAGATAATATCGATGAAAAGATAGAAGAAAGTGAAAAATGAACGAAAAAATATTCCGGATCTATATGCCACGTTAAGGACTCCTTGTACTACTATTCGTAGAGACTCTTCCGGTATCGTTTGCCAACGGATTTGGCTACAACAACGCAGTTTTGTGAAAGGCTTTGGGGTCTTACCCAACCATTTTTGAACTTTAAATGTGTGTTTTATATGTTTCTCTTCTCTTATTCCTTATTTCTGCTCTCCTCTTTCTTTCTTTTCTTCCTGTATCACTTTTTTCCGAAGTACAATGGCTCCACGCTTTCAAAGGTAATGTTTACTTTTCAACTAAAGATGAATTTACAAATTTTATCTGTTAATTGTCAGGGTTTAGGGGATATCAACAAACGCCGAGATGTTTTTAACTTTTTAAAAGGACTAAATTACAATATATACTGTTTACAAGACACACATTTTACACCCAACTCTGAGAATGATGTTCAAAATCTATGGGGTTTTGATTGTTATTTTAGCTCATTCTCCTCAAATTCGAGGGGTGTAGCCATTCTCGTTAATAATAACTTTGATATACAAATTTTAAAACAAAAAGGGGATGCTGATGGAAACTATCTCTTTTTAGAATTTAAAACTGATGAAAAAAAGTTGCTTCTTTGTAATATTTATGGCCCCAATAATGATAATCCAGCCTTCTATGAAAACATACAAACTTGTATAGATGATTTTAATTGTGAAAGTGTTATTATGTGTGGTGACTTCAACCTTGTTTTGAACCCAGACATTGACTATTATAATTACAAACATATAAATAATCCAAACGCAAGGCAAAAGGTTCTTGATTTTATGGAAGATGGTGGTTATATTGACATATACAGACAGTTTCATCCAGACACCCAAAGATATACATGGAGGAAAAAAAATCCACTAAAACAAAGCAGGCTTGATTTCTTTCTGATCTCAGAAAATATATTGCCAAGTGCAATAGAATGTACAATTGAAACAAGTTATAGGTCTGATCATTCTATGATTAGTTTATCTTTATCTTTTAATGATTTTAAGAAAGGTAAAGGTCTTTGGAAATTTAATAATTCCCTTTTGAGTGATGAAAATTTTCTTTATACTATAAATGAAGTCATCAAGAATGTTAAAAAACAGTATGCTGTACCTGTATATTTAATGGAAAACTTGCAACAAGTTAACGATGAAGAATTAACTTTTACAATAAATGACCAATTGTTTTTGGAAACCCTTCTCATGGAAATAAGAGGAAAATGTATTTCCTACTCTTCATACAAAAAGAAACTAACAAAACTAAAAGAAGAAAAACTTGTAGAAGAAATAAAACGCCTTGAAGAAACAATACATACTACTGCTGACAATGTTGAAATTTTAGAGGAAAAAAATAAGGAATTAGAAGATATAAGAAAACAAAAGATGAGGGGTGTTTTAATAAGATCTAGGGCAAGATGGGTAGAACAAGGGGAAAAACCATCACATTATTTTTGCAACTTAGAAAATAGAAATTTTACAAGCAAGATCATTCCAAAAGTAGAAACAGAAAATGGTACAATTATTTATAAGCAGGCCGAAATACTGAATGAAGCCAAAAAATATTATGAATACTTATATAGAGATATAGATAATTCTTTAAATGACATCAATCTTGATGATGAATTAAACTTTCCAAATATTGTTAAACTTTCAAAAGTTGAGTCCTTGGAGACAGAAGGTAAAATAACATTAAAAGAAGCTTCAGAAACACTCCATAATATGAAATCAAACAAATCACCAGGTTCAGATGGGTTTACATCAGAGTTTTTTAAGGTATTTTGGAAATCCGTTGGAATTTTTGTTGTAAGGTCCATTAACTATGCTTATGAAAACAATACTTTAAGTATCACGCAAAGACATGGTATTATTACTTGTATACCGAAAGGTGATAAACCCAGACAACTTTTAAAAAACTGGAGACCCATCTCTTTACTAAATACTATTTATAAAATCGCATCCGGCTCAATTGCTAATAGAATGAAAAAATATCTTGATAAAATTGTTCATCGAGATCAAACTGGATTTATACAAGGAAGAAATATTTCTGAAAATATAAGACTGATATATGATATCATGCAATTTACAGAGGAAGAACATATACCAGGACTTTTACTCCTGGTAGATTTTGAAAAAGCTTTTGATTCCTTGTCTTGGTCTTTTATACAGAAATCCCTCAAATTTTTTAATTTTAGTAATTCCTTTAGAAAATGGGTTGATACTTTTTATACAAATATTACAGCTGCTGTTAATCAAGGAGGAAATCTATCACAGTCTTTTAACTTACACAGAGGCTGCCGTCAAGGAGATCCTTTGTCTCCATATTTATTCCTCATTTGTGCAGAAATCCTTGCAATCAGCATAAGAAACAATAAAGATATAAAAGGGATTCAGTTTATGAATACTGAAAAAAAGTTAACTATGTTGGCAGATGATACTTCTCTAATATTAGATGGAAGTGAAAAATCCCTTCAGTCTAGTCTTGTTACTCTTAAAAAATTTGCGGACATATCAGGTTTGCACATAAATTATAGTAAAACTCAAGTAGTTTGGATTGGGTCAAAAAAAGGTAGCAATGATACTCTATGTACAGATAATATATTAGAGTGGGGAAAAGCAACTTTTAAATTATTAGGCATTGAATTTGATACAAATCTTCAAAATATACTTATGCTTAATTATGCATCTAAAATTGGTAATATAAAAAAATTAATACAACACTGGAACAAGAGAAATTTAACTCCTCTTGGTCGCTTGACAGTTTTAAAAACCCTTTTACTGCCAACCTTAAATCATATTTTTGCATCTCTCCCAAATCCCTCTGAAATACAAATAAAAGAATTAGAGAAGATTTTCTATACATTTGTAATGGGTAGTAATAATTCAAGACTGAAAAGGAAAATTTGCATAATGAATTATAAGGAAGGGGGCTTCAAGATGATCAGTGTAAGAGAGTTCATTATGTCCTTAAAACTAGTATGGATGAAAAAATTGTTACTACAGGACAATGGGTTGGATTCTTTTTTAGATGTTGACATTAAAAAAGTTGTATACTGTGGGCAAGAGTATGTTGTCAAAAAAATGAATGATTTAAAAAATATATTTTGGAGGGATGTGTTGCAAGCATGGTTAAACTTTAGTGAAAAATCCTTACAAAATGACACACTTCTTTCTTTAGAACCATTATTTCTAAACAAAAATTTAATTATTAATAAAAAGCCATTTTTCTATAGAAGATGGTTTTCAGGTAATATTTCATGTATTAGTGACATACTTTATGAAGATGGGTCATTTATGAGTTTGAATGACCTGCACACGAAATACGGGATAAAAACACATTTTCTTGAATATAATGGCATTAAAGCAGCAATATTAGAATGGCTGAGAAAGATAAACAGAGATCCTAATAATTTATTAAAGGTAACTTATCCATATATTCCAGAGAATGTTAATTCTCTACTGAATGCTAAAAAATCCCATGATTTCTATGAAATATTAATCAAACAAATAATTGAACCTTTGGGTAAAATCTCTTGGAATAGAGTCTTTGACTTGAGCAATGGTGAATGGGAGAAAATCTTTTTACTCCCATTCAAAATTACAAAAAACACAAAACTTCAGTGGTTCCAATTTAGAATAAATCATAAAATACTAGCAACAAATTCCTTCCTGCATAAAATTAAAAAAATTGACAGTAATGTATGTACTCTTTGTAAAACAGAAACTGAAACAATTGAACACTTGTTGTGGGAATGTGAACATGTTCAGACTCTTTTAGAGAATTTTGCAGAGTACTGCTTTGATAGAATCCACTCTACTATAACCTTCTCAAAAAAGGAATTTTTACTAGGCTCTGTGAAGAAAACTGACAAGCTTAAAAATATTATTGCTCTACAAATCAAATATTACATTTATCTGTACAAATGTACAAACAGAAACATTTCCTTAGGTGGGTTGATATCCTCTATTAAGACAATGTATGAATTACAAAAATATATATCTTATAAAAATAATGAAAGAGAATCTTTTGATGAAAGCTGGAGACTTTTGAATGACTTATTTTCATAATTCTCTCTCTCTCTCTCTCTCTCTCTCTCTCTCTCTCTCTCTCTCTCTCTCTCTCTCTCTCTCTCTCTCAATTTTTTTTTGTAAAAAGAAACCATTGAAAATACAATAAATTATAAAAAAAAAAAAAAAAAAAAAAAAAAAAAAAAAAAATAGTAAAATGAAAAAAAAAAAAACAGGCACTGTCTCAAAATCATTAAGAATATAACACAGGACAATTAACACAAAAAAACCTCTGAAATTATGGTCCGAACAGGCATCTAGAAAATGGAGGGTATAAACTGGCCCCCTCATTTTCTGTTCAATTTTTTTTTAATAGAGCATGCTTGTTTTAAATTTTTTTTATAGTGCTGATTGCAGTAATAATGATGTCAAGGAAGAAAAGTTTGTACCTTATTTTTCCTTATATGGTTGTGGACAGTTGATCTTTGTTCTACACTCTTTCTGACAAATGATGGAGTTGTTCTCTACAGAGGGATTGATGCCTGCATAGCCTTGCACTCTTCATAATCCTAGTAATGAGGAATGGCTGTCCACGCCCCTTTAACACAGACCCTGGAGCATTAAGATCAAAATAGGTCACGATCTACATCAAGTGTGAAGATAAATTAAAAAGTCAGAATAAGTGCAAGAAATTTTGTACCTTACCCTTTTTTTCATGGTTGTTCACAGTTTATCCCTGGATCTGGACTCTATTTGATGAGTGACCGAGTCATATTCTCCAAAGGGATTGAAGACTGTGTAACCTTTCTTCTATTAACATAGAAAAACATGTGCTCTACTTGGTTCAAACAAAAAAAATTTAAAACAAAAATCCAGAAGTTCAGTCTCTTACTAATTAAGCTAATGTTGGCCTGTTAATTGGTATTATGGTACCCTGTATCCTGCATTATGGTAATGGTTTCCTCTGGGTTGAGTTGTCTGCCCCTCTACTGTATCCCTGTCAAATATAGAAACTGACACAACATTAGTACAATTCCTAAGCAAATGCAAAAATGACAGAATAAAATCCACGTATTAATCAATACAACAGCTAGTGATGAATACAAATATACAGAAATACAGCAAGTGATGAATACAAATATTACAGAAATACAGCAAAGTGATGAATACAAATATTACAGAAATACAGCAAGTGATGAATACAGATATTACAGAAATAGTGCAAGTGATGAATACAGAAATACAGCAAGTGATGAATACAGATATTACAGAAATACAGTAAGTGATGAATACAAATATTACAGAAATACAGTAAGTGATGAATACAAATATTACAGAAATACAGCAAGTGATGAATACAAATATTACAGAAATGGAGACAATAATAAAGAGAAAATGGCTTAGTAATAAAGCGTTTCTCTAGATTAACTAAAACAGATATGCCGGGGTGGCAGGAAAAGAGAAACACTATGGTAAAATAATCCAGAATTTATTACACAGCTTGCCCTTACAATATACAGTACATTACTAGATGGTAACAGAGCTGACTGAAACATTCCTAGTCAGTATCTACCAGAAAAAGAGAGAGGAGCTGTACACATCACACCAGATGTGTATAAGTATACTACACATGCATAGGTGGCAGGTTAAATTGTGAATAGCACTTCCAGAATCACTACACTCCTCCCTATTTTGTTTAAGGACCTCCCAGCTCATTATACCAGTAATAAAGGGCAAATTATAATGTACATACATATGAATGCACTTAAAACACATACTCGTACATCACAACCCAGGACAAACATGTCCGACTTTGACATCATGCCCACAACTCTGTCATGTAGCTTAGTTGGTAGAGCGCTTGCTCTGAGATCGGAAGGTTGTGTGTTCAAATCACGGCCGCGACTGACCTAAGTCGACAAAAAACAGGTAGCAACTATTCCTTCGCCAAGTACTTGGCACTCACTGCTCAATGGCCCTGAGTGCCGATGAAAGGTCTAAATTTGAAGCCCTTCACCGGTATATGGTGATGTCTCTATACAAGTGAAAAATTCTCAAATGGGATGTTGAACAACATATAATCAATCCATCCTGGAATGGGTAAGCTCTGCTTTTTCTCTTCCTGAAAATATCTTAGTGCAAACATCATGAATAAGTAAACCAAACTGGAAATTAACAACATCACAGCTATCTCTCAATCAGGGCAAATCCTTGAATAGGTAAAAAGACATGCTGGGTGATACCAGTCCTGGCAACTATCACATTGTACCATTAATCTCTTGTGGTTCGTTTTCAAACAAATAAAGCATTGTTTTGATTTAGTTAACCTCACTTGGGTGTACTGGGTACACTGGAATTAACCTCACCCATTTTTGGGTACCCTCTGAAGGGCCCAAAATTGGTTTCAATAAGTTATGTACCAATTAATCTTAGGTACCCATGTAGTAATCTTCTAACTTGAACTTGAAGGTGCAGATCTTAAAATCATGAGCCCCTTTCATGCCCTCTGAGCAGTCCTTAACTTCTGACAAGCAATGTCATGCATGCTCTAAACCTGCTGCTCAAGATCCTGCACATATCTGTCCATCACACTCTTCTCACCATTTTGAAAAGACTCTGAAGGGGAGAGGCAAACAGCAAAGTTGCTGGTATGTTGACCTCTTACCAGCATAAGCCAATTTGGTGTGTACCCTGTATGACGATTTATCGCCAACCTCAATGCTGCAGCCAATGGACCTAAGTATTTGTACCAAGTCTTGGGCAGGCAGTTAATGTAACAACAGACTGTATCCATTAAGGTGTGATTGTACAGTTCTACTTGACCATTGCCGTAAAGTTGTTGACCATCACGAGTATGTTCTCATTCCTGCAGTGCAGGGTATGTCCTGAGAAAGTCAAGTGCACCCTATATCCATCAAGCTTCCAGCTTGATAACACATCAACTCCTATAGATTCATAAGAGATCCTTTCTTAATATGAGCAAATGTCACATGTCCTGACATATAAATTAATGTTCTTGACCATTCTCTACCTGTAGAACTGTTGTTTAAGCCTTTTCCTTAGTTTCCTAAAACAACTGAGTAAAAGGAATCACATGGTCTAGCTCGGTATTATAGTCATGTCAGCTATTGTGCACTCATCAGCAGTATTTGCATCTGCCACAAGGCAAATCTAAAGAAGCTGAAAGAAACGTCTGTCCTACTCGGTAGCTTACAGATAAAGAGAGAAAGAAGCAGTACACATCACAGCAGGTGTTTATTCATTGTACTATGTATCTGTAGGTGGCAAGATAATTCATTCCCAGCACCTCCAGGACCACTACACTCCTCCCATTTTGTTTAAGGGCATCTCTTCAAATTGTAATGTACATATATGAATACACTTAAGGTAGTATGGGATACCTCCACGTTATGACGTATTTCCGTTTGAAGTATTGTTTTGATTTGCATGAGTGCTTATTATCCGGTCAAAATTTGTAGATACACCGTTGAAAAGAACACTCTGAAGCCTATTTCAATGCAAGTTCTCACAAGTCGGCATTTTAAGTAAAAACAGACAAAAAAATTGCAAGTATATAAATTTACTTATAATTGTACAACGGACATTTAAAAAAGCAAACCCCTGTAAAAGGTAGTTTCAACATTGCTGCTTTTGAACACTTTTAAGCAGAAGCTGTATTTCAATTGTTTGAGTAACTGTACAGCACCTTGTGTGCGGTGAGGAATGGATAAGTGCGATTACTTCACATTGTGCTGAATTATCACCAATCAATTATCACGTTAACCAGAGCTGGACTTTTTTGTTATTTAATTCAAGAAGTAACTGTTTGGTCACAAATCAGCTAGCTGTTGTATATAGTCCCAAAACGTTCAGATGAATGCAATTGCTCTGAACAAGACACGCCCTGGAAAGCGATTGTCCATGCATTGTTTTCAAAACCGCTCAAAGTTGAAAACTACAAAGTGCGATTTTTTTATGGTTGGGAAAAAATGCTCATCATTTCTAAAATAGCACCCAGGTTTTTTCAACCCTTGGAAAATAAAGAAGGATAACTCTTCCGCTCGGATCTTTTAATTCAAAAAATTTTAAATACATTTTATATTTTCCATTTATATATATATTTTCAATTTGTTTATTTCACTTTGCTAACATATTAAGATACATTCTTATTGTAGACTTTCATGAAATGTTATCCGTCTGTTTTCAAGAAATAAAGTTTTCCCAGTTTTTTACGCTTATTTTTTGTTGAAAATTAAAAAAATACTAAGACATATTTCTTGTCATTTTTGTTTTTATAAACACTTTATATTAGCAAACGCCTGCCTATAATATTAAGCTTATGAAAAAAGAATTATGCAGGAAAAAAATCGTTTTTGTATTTCTCATTAAAATAATAAAAAAAATTATTAAAATTACACTTTAATATACTGAAAGGTGGGGGTATTTAAAATCCTTCTAATTTTGGTACATAAATATGTAGGAGAAGTTTCGTTTGGTATCCCATACCACCTTAAAACCTAGAAGGGCTTACTATATTAAAAAATTGTGATACACATAACACAAATGTTCATTACAAATTTACAAGTGTTCACAGTATTATAACAGTTAATATTAGTTCACAAAATGATACATCACAAAAACTCTTGTCTTGGGCATCTGTTTTCTGAGTCCTCTCAGGTCCACTATATTGTCCGCTGTTGTCTTCATCTCACCAAGTGGTCCTACAATGACATCCACCACTTGTGCCTCAAGACATGGTAATCACAACTCAGGACATACTGTCCGACTTCCGTAGCAGTAAGAACTAATATATCAATCTATATCTAGCCAACAGTTGCACATGGTTCTGCATCCTTGCAGGACCCTAACCCCCTACTCTAGTGATCACTGACACTTACTGGGCTACACTTGGGGCATGTATACTGGGGTATGGACTTAAGATATGCTAATACATACACACTCTGGGAGAAACCAGTCCTGGCAACTATCACATTGCACCATTAATCTCTTGTGCACATGGTTAGTTTTCAAACACAGCATTGTTTTGACTTAATTTCCCTAGTAGCACTCTTAGGTGTAATGGGTACATTGGACTTACTTAACCTTTCCCTCACCAGTTTATGGGTACCCATGTAGGAACCTACTTGCTTTGCTGGCTTTGGTCTGCTTTTGTTTGCAATTTTATTCTCAGGTCCCCAGAACTTAATCTGCAACCCGTGCCCCCCAGGGGTGTTTCGGGAATAGCTACATCATGCAAAGGAGAACTGATACAACTGTCTCTGTCTGCGTTTTCTCCAAACAACTTGCACATATATCACACCAACCATTTTGGGAGCTGTCTGGAGTTGACATTTTGAGTTTGACATGGTACATCACCTTGACCTCTCTCTGAGACTTAACTGCAAACACTATATCAGATTTGGCCTCTATTACAATACCTAGACCTTTCCAGACTTTCTACTTTCTTTCCCACACTGTGGCACCAATAAACCAAATCTTTTAACTCAAACTTACAGGTGCAGATCTTGAGATCATGAGCTCTTTTCATCATCTGAGGAGCAGTCCTTAACTTCTGAAAAGCTATGTTATGCACACTCTGAACTTGCTGCTCTAGATCTCGCATGTATCTGTCCATCTCACCCTCCTCCCCATTTAAAAAAAGACTCTGAAGGCTGTAGGGCAGACATCGAGGTTGTTGGTATGGAATCTCTTTACCCATCATAAGCTGGTATGTACCCTGTATGACAATTTACTGCCAACCAGATGCTCCAGCCAATGGACCCAAGTATTTGTCTCAAGTCTTGGGTTGGCAGTCAATGTAGCAATGGACTGCATCAATTAAAGTGTCGGCTTTCTACTTTGCCTTTGCTGTAAAGTTATTGACCATCATGAGCATGTACTCATTCCCACCCTCAGTGCAGGGTAATGGCCTGAGAAAGTCGAAGTGCTCCCTTAAGCTTCCAGCCTGATAATTCTTCAACTCAATCTATTCATCAAAGAATGGCCCCCTCTTGATATGAGCACAATGTCATATGTCCTAGCTGACGAATATAACATAATGTCCTAGACCATCCACTACCAGTTGAACCATCAAAGCTCCAGCATAAAGTGTATATTTACTCCCACATTTTAAAATCAATGCAGATTCTGCTTCTCGACAAAAAGCTAAGAGTATTTTGTTAGATAGAATACTCCCTGCATTTATGTTAACCAAAATATCAATATTAAAAAATTCTAACATGACTACATGTATTAGACTAAGTAATAATTCTGTTACAACATAAAACTGTTATTGTGATTTGTCCAATTTCCAAATAACAAAAAATTTCTAGTCTCTGAAATTGAATCAAACTTGACTTTCTTTGTGGCCCTTGCTTTACACATTTGGGTCAACCTGGATTTTCTTCTTCTTTTCTTGGCATCCCACAATGCTACAAAATCTCTGGAACTGAATGTTGTCAAACTCTTCTCATTCAGAGCAACAGTGATTAAATTATTCAAATTCTCTGTCTAGAGAGAGCTCCTGTGTTTTGACTTTATTCTGTTTTGAGTATACTGAAACTTCTCCCACATTCTACACTTATGTTAGTAATAGAAAGGGCAATTGTACATAACTTTGAAATTCATGAAACATATAATCTGCCCTGATAACTCTTTTGCAGACTGGCACACTGGCAATTTTTTGTATGATCCTGATAGCATTCTTTTCAACAAAGGCCACTCTTTGTTTAGCTTTTTTGTATTCAGTAATCTCTTCCTGGTGCCCTGTTTCCACATCCCCATGTACTATTTAACAGCTTTCTGACTTCACCATAAAACACGCCAAAGGTTTCAATGGCATTGTCTAGCTGATTTATTTTCCTGGGCATCATTAAGAACTGAGGGCTCTTAAAGAAGAATGTCATTAACTATGATTTTTTTTTCACCTGCAGGGCTATGCATTTTTAACTCGGAATATAAAAATTGATCACTCTCAACTTTTTCTGCATAATGGGTAAGCTTTTCTTCCTTCAAAAAGGCAACCTCTTAACCCTCTTCATGCAGTTCTTAGTGTTATGCAACATCTTATTTCTCACTGTGCTGTTCCATCTTTACCCTCAAGAAAATCAAGTTTCTTAGTGTACCTTCCATCAAGGGCTGAATATCACTGAAGACAATATCTTGTTTTTGTAACTGCATGTTCACTCAAACACCCAAAAATTCATGAACATCAAGTACAAAAGCAACCACAAGCACAGTTTTGTATTCTAAAGAGTACTTTAAAAGTCCCTGAGCTTGGGACTGCTTTTCTGCTGCAAAGTTGAACAGTGTAGCCAACACTGAATTATAAGACTCAAACACTGCTTCTACTGCATTTTTCAAACCCAGCCATCTAATGGCATGGGGTTCCTTAAATAGCTGTGAGCTCTGGCTCTCCAAAGAATTTCTGAATTTTTGCCAATTTTGTTGTGTGGTTACTTGAGCCATGCATATAGAGATACAAAGAATTAAATTAATTTCCCTGAATTTATCAATTATTTGCTCTTTTTTAATTGCATCAACAATGGCGAGATTTAGACAATGTGCAATACAATGTGTTTGCAGAAGAAGGGAGAATATTTAGATTTTATCTGAACAACAACTCCTACTTTCTCTCCCATCATTGTTGAAGCATCATCAGTAGAAAGAGACACCATCTTTGATTGGTCTAAGCCAAACTCTTCCAGACACTGGACAGCTCTGTGAACAATTTGTATCTGAATTTCCATCTTCAATAGAAACATTGGCTAAAATATTTGTAACAGCTTCTCCGTCTTTGATACGTGTTTTTGAACTGTTAAATCTGTACTCCTGCACATGATGCTTTTCCTCCAATTTTTCTGTGTAGCAATTTAAACTTAATTTCTTAGCTTTAAAATGTTCTAGACATGTATATGTCTCTCTATTATTATTTTTTTGAAAATCAAACTTTGGTTTGCCCAAACTGTTTTCACATTTTGCCTGCTGCAAATTCTACATATACAGTGTATATACTCTCTGATTTCCCTCACCTTGCACTATTAACCAAGGATACTTTTTCCTCCAGGTACCAATTGTTTTCTCCATAACTTTTTCGACCCTGTATTTCTCTTCATTTATAACAGAAGTAATAATATCCTCCAAAATAGCGGACACAAGCTTGACTGTATCAGTAGTAAATGTACTGCTGCAGAGTCTTTCTTTTTTAAAAAAAAACAATTTATTCTGATCTACTTCATTTTTCCAAAACCAGCCTGGTTTATTGGTCACCATAACTAAGATTTGTTGTAATTATTCAAACGCTTTTTACCGTCACAGTAGCTCAATCGGTAGAGAGCTCACTTGGTGATTGGACGGTCGTGAGTTTGAATCTCGGCCGCGACTGATCTATGTCAATAAAAAATAGATAACAACTATTCCTTCGCCAGGCGCTCAGCACTCTGAAATGAAAGTCGCGGGTCCTTCAGATGAGACCTTAAAAACCGAGGCCTCATGTCATGGCAGGCATTGACAGGATAAAGATCCGAAACTGCTCAATGGCCACAAGTGCCTAGTAAAGGTTTGAATTTGGAGCCCTTCACCAGGATATGGTGACATCTCTATACGAGTGAAAATATTTGAATGGGATGTAAAACAACATGCAATCAATTAAATGCTTTTAAGTGTATATTTCATGTAGGAAAATGAAAGTACTGAGCTAACCTTGATTTACATTATTAAATATGTCATACTTGTTTTATTCTATAGAGTATGCATTACTTTTAGAGTTCCATGCATAATTACGTTTACAAATGCATATTTGTGTACACAGTTTTTACATTTAATGTGAATTTTGTAAAATTCAGTGCATATTTCTGCAAATATACACTTTATCTGGAGCTCTCAGACTGTGAACTGTTATTTGAGCCTTTCTTTAGTCCTCTGGATCTCCCTAGTGACCAGATTATGGAATATCATAACACAGATGCATTACCTCAGACCTAAGACTTCTCAGAACTAATAACTGACAAGGCATGTTGAAGTTCTTTGGTCCTTCAAATAACTCCAGTCTCATCTAGGAAAAAGCAATCTCCCAGAAGATAACATTCCGCTTCCAGACTCAAGATGATCATGTCACTTTCAGTAGGTAAAACCCCAGACTCTAGATATTGTCTGAAGTACACAATGGCATTATCAGACTTCTGCTTGCTAGCCAACTCTGCAGGACTGTATGATGATCAGGAAATTCCTGCAGAAGCATCCTGAGATACCTTACAAATCTGAGGTTTGACTTCCTCAATCTCGGGATAAGGACCTGTCAATCCATTGATAGCAATTTCAAAACTCAGCATCCCAGGGGCACCTGCAGTCAACGGATCAAGATCCCATGTGTTTGACACAATAGCTAGCTTAATGGAGAGGAGAATCTAATGTCTCGATCACATGCAATTACTTTATTGGGGGGAATTTAACTTGTGGTGTAAATATTTGCTATATTCACTGTGTTACATGTAATAAATCTGTGAATTCAAGAAACAGTGAATAAGTTTGAATTAAATAATACACTCCCCCCCTTTCTGGGAGGGGGAGTCCAGGCTACCAGTAGGTATGCGTATATATCATGTAGTTATTCTGCAATTAGGAGTTGTACTTTTAATTATTTTAATCACTATGTTTTCCTAAAATTCAAATCTGCAGATAATGACCTGTATTTATCACTGAATGACCATTCAACATTCAATAGTCAGCACCCATTGTTTGCTTAAAACACAAGTACATGTATCAAAGGTTTTGATTACCTGTGCTTAACTAACATTGCTTCGGGCACCTGTCACCTAATTTTATCGACATTTTGAGTAACCCGGAAATTTTTTGCCTTCAAATTTTTTTATTCAAATAATTAACTCTCAGAATTCCTATAAATACAGGATAATATTATTTCGTCAACATAATGCACTGACCCAATGGTGTTTGTTGTGATGTCTTATCATTCATTCAAAAAGGAGAACATTTGGGTGACATGTGTCACATTTGCTTTGATGAAGAATGGTTGCTTAGTACATACCCCTCACCATAATAGCAGAGAAGTCAATCAATGTTTATCACCAAAGCCTTTTAACAGCAAGTGTTTCAATTCTCTCGTTATATGAATATTGCAGTGGATTAGTAAAAAATTGATTAAGGTGGACACCCATTCCGCAAATTCATCAAACCACGATCATGTCATAAGAGAGAAAAACTTAATTACAATCCGTGAAATTAATCCCCAATAAGTACTCAGTGGACTGACTTTCTGCTCTCACAGGCAATTCCTGAAACAACTGAGATGGAGGAATCACATCATCTATCTCGGTATCAAAGTTGTGCCAGTATTTATGTGCTTAGCAGCAGTATCTGTCAATCCACTGCAAGGCAAATCCTCTAACTGAATTCTAGTAAATTCTGGCATGTTATCAGTTATGTTATGGAATAGTACATCAGTGTTCAAGTGTTTCTTCCCTGGCTGGTGAACAATCCATATATTATACTGGCTTAGTTCTCCTAGCCAGTGACCAAACTGGTTCTGCAGATGTTTTAAATTCATCAACCAGGCTATGATGATTGGCTCTGTCTTACCATGCAGGTAATGGTGGAATTCACAAGTGAACTGAATTCTTGTCAGCAACTCTTTTTCCTGGTAGTACAGTATCAGCACTGCACGGCCATTACCTATTGTTCTCTCTCTTTCCCTTTCTGCACTTGGCTTTATTACCCACCGAATGATCTGAGGCATCAGTGTCCAGAATAAAGTGACCTTGACTTTTTGAGATAGCTAATACTGGACAATTAATCATTAACTTAAGGAGTTCCTCAAAAGCATTCTGCTGCTCATCTTCCAACTGAAAACCACTTTTTCTAGTAACTGCATACGGCGTACAGCAATACTAGAAAATTGGGAAATAAAACTGTGACGGTAGTAGGCGAAACCTAGAAAATGCTCAACATCTTTAACATCACATAGTACAGGCCAGTCACGTACTGCCTCAATGTACTGGTCCCCTATCTTGACTCCTTGCTTGACTCTTGCTCACTCACTATTCTGTCTAAGAACTCAAAATTAATTTGAATAAGTCACAATTCCAACATTTAAATTTCAAACCATACTCTCTGAATCCCTTAAATACCTGTCATAGGTGGTCTGCTCGTGCTGAAGCCCCCAGCAATAAGACATCACCCAGGAATGCTTTGGCTATTTTCCAGTTCAGTTTAGGTGACACTAGTTTGAATGCCCTATTGAAGGTCACAGGGGTGTTGCAAGACCAAAACCCATCCTTGTAAATTCAATTAACCCATACTTACTTGTCTATAAAGGCTGTCTTTTTCAGGTCTTACAGAGCTATCTTGATCTACCAGCTTGGCAGTTTTCCACTAAGGTGTCCATACACTCCCGATGAGAAACAAACAAACACAGCAGGGACTGCTTTCCTGACTTTGGCATCTGTCTTAATTATTTAACTTCTAGCTGTCAGGTTCAGTACACATAACTTAGCTCTTCATCCTGCTGCATAGTAAGTCTGTGAAGTTACTGTACCAGGCAGAAAAATACTAGCAGGCTCCAGTTAAAAATCTGACATATATATGCACTCAAATCATGTTCAATCACCTGCACAGTGTGTGGAGAAACACGTACCCTATGGGCCGAACCCGCATCCTGTAGTTGCACTGATGCCTTGGTACTCATTTTAAAGGTTGTGTCTATACCCTTGATCTTCAGCATTTGTGTTTCACACAAAACTTCAGCACCATGAGCATGTAGGAAATCTATCCCTTAGAGCATGTCACCTTGTTAAGGGACCTACACATATCTGGTGTGCAAAGCAATAGTCCCCAATTCTCAGATAAAGACTTATGAGATACTAGCAAGTCCTTCCTGCCCCCTCACCAGCTAATCTGATACTGGTGTCTCTTACTATCTCAGCCACGGACTCAGTGACTTATAACTTCCCATGAGATAATGGTGATGTCAGCAGATGTATCAATAATGGCATTGATTTGCTGGCTCCCCTACCTCAATAGGAACAGGCCATGCACCCGAGCTAAAACCTTGGCTCTCCAACCTTAGAGAGGGAATAATATGTGGCCTTGACATTTGTCAAAGGTTATACTATAAGCAAAATTAGAGAAATGACTCTTATGCTTCATCTCTTTAACTTTTTAAGACAAGAGCACAAGGAATCCAGGTTGCTCTTACATTCATATTTCTGTTGTATATGTCCCAATTTCTTAGTCCTACTGACCCTCAGAGCTGAACTTTTTGTTTGAGGTCTACACCTTTGAGCTGCGGACTCTACCACTCACTTTGGAGTCACCAGGCTATTTTTCTGCTCCTCTGACTTACCTTGGCAATTACAGTCCAAGAGCTTACACCAGTGAGCACAGGGTGAGTGCGAATCTATCCACCCTTCACTGTCCAACTCTGAGGAAACGGACCTAAACAGCATGTGGATGATGAACCACTGCTCAGTGACTTAACTGGAAAGTTTTTACTCATTTTATTGACTCTGACAAAGTACCAAGGGGATAACTAGATTTCTGCTCATCTGACTTATCTCAGCACTTGAAGTCCAAGAGCTTACACCAGCGAGCAGGGGGAGAGCAAGAATCTCTCTGCCCTTCATGGTCCCACTCTGATGAAATGGGCCTAACAGCACATGGACAACAAACCACTGCTTGGTGACTCATCCAAGTTTTTACTTGTTTTAATGCCTCTGCCAAAGTACAAGGGGGAATTGTTGATTTACTGTTGCCCTGACTCATTATCCATGCCCCCCCCCCCCCAAGAGCAAACCTAACAATAACCTTTCTTGGAATATTCAGGCAAGGTTATTCCACCAAATGCCTTATAGGCAGTGTCCAAGACTCTATTCCCCTTTGTTCTATTGTTTTTTTACTGGCTTCTGGGCTATCAAGCTGAAAATCAGCTGTATGGCTGTCTTTAAAGAAGTTTTCTCAAAGCTCTCCTTCGTCCTGAGAATGAATTCCTGGAAACTTAACTTAACAGAACACCCCTATGATGCACGATATCAAAGTACTTAAGTGCTGCCCCCTCCAATGTCAGACTAAGGGCAAAGAGAAGACTGGTCACTCAACTGATGGTATTCAGCAATTGCGGAGAATTTTGAATAGAATGGTCCCCACTCTTCATCCCCACTGTACTTCATCCACTTGACTTCAGCTGAAATATTCCCACTCATGCTGCTCTGCCTACCAGGAGGATATAAACTCAGAAATTGGGGATCTGCAATAGACATCTAAGTGTGACCTAGAGTACCCAAGGCCAACCTCCTATTCCAGGAACAAATGATTGACCCCCCCCCCCCCATCCCCCAGTGCCACTTTGCCCAAAGAACCCACCATAGTAGCCGGAGCCCTGACTATCCAACTTATCTGCACTAGAATACACAGATGCAGTGAGTGTGATCAAGGGCATGCCCATTACCCAAGCGAAATGACCTGGAACTGATGGGCCCATGCTGGGATCTACTGGGAATCTCCCACTAAATGTGACCCCCTGAAAAGAATGAGCCAAATGTGATGGTACTCAGCAAATCCCAGACTCAAACTTCTGTAGCCTATTTAAGAAAGTGACTGACCTTGAGTTGCAGCTACAAAACCTGACCTCAGGATTATAAACAGAAACAGATCCAGGAGGCAATACAATACTTACGGGCTGCTCTACAGGTAGGCTATGCCCTGGTACTCACCTGGCTACTAGTCACTACAGGCTGACTGTCAGTGAACTTGGTTTTTTGCAGTTTTATAACTGACTGAGACTTGTCTGAGATCTCAACATTCCTGCAAGCATTTTGAGTAATCTTGCTTAACTGAGTCCTATATTTCTTTCTTGTCTTATCTTAATTCTCTCTGTGCCAGAAGGCACACAAGGCCTGAACATTCCTCTTCCACTGGGGTCAGTCTGAGGCTGCATGGCGTTCTGTGTTCCAAGACTTCCAGCCTACATCATTCCACTTCACCTCCACCATCCGCCGCCATGTTGTCTTGGGGTGGCTTTGCTTCCTTCTCCCCTCAGGCATCCACTCAAGGGCCACAACACAGTCATCTGTTGGATCCTTCCTCAGCACATGGCCAATCCAATTCCTCCTCCTCCTCACCTCACCACTGATATTTTCTACTCCTGCCATTTCCAGAACTGTCTTGTTTTGGATATGCTGCTGCCATCTGACCTTAAGAATCATTCTGAGGCACTTGGTCTGAAAGATGTCTAATCCTCTTTTCCTATGTCTTGGTAAGTTTCCAAGTCTCACATCCATATAACAATACGGAGAGGACCAGGCTGTCGAAGAGGGAGACTGATCTTTCTAATGATGTCTGTGGCCTTCCAGATGTTGGCTAGCCTCCTGAAGGATGCGCAATCCAACGCTATCCTCTATCCTCTTCCTGATGTCAGCAGTACCTCTGCCATTCATGGTGACATTGGCGCCAAGGTAAGTGAAGCTGTCCACCATATTTCTTTCCATGGAACCTATATTCTTTTCAACAAATCCCATTTGAGTCATATTGGTGTGTAATAAGCCACTGTCTCCTCACAAGGCCCCTACATCTTGAACAAGGCTATCTACCCTGCCGTTAACCACATGAAAGTCACCCTGAACTTGGGAAATATTTTCTTGAATTTGATTTATTTCCCCTTGAACGTGATCAACAACCCCCTCCAGGAAAGTATGTCATTCCTGGATCAGAGATTAAAACTGCTGGATACCGCCCTCTCTCCAGACCCATCAAAATCCGCTATCAATAACGACATGTCCCCCCCCCCCCCCCCCCCCCCCCGGGCATTGGTATGCTACACATACCTGAAGCAAAATCAAGCTTAAAGAAGGCAGGACTTACTCGGACTGTGCCCTCTTAGCCATTTCCCCCAAACCTGAGTGACCCAGTCCATACTCTGCCTCAAAGTCCCCCTTCCCAAACAATAGGCAATGAAATCACAGTCCATCTCACCCACAAAAGGGCAAAATATAAATCTACACTGGCTAATCTGCTTAACTACAAACTTAAGTATAAACGTATTCACAAAAGTAAATAAAAATACTACTATCTTACATCTCGGAAATAAATCCAAGATGAAGAAAGGCATTAACAGGTGCAGGCAAAGCATTGACCCCACTGTCAAACTAAAGTACCCTGCTCGCAGCGCCAAAAGCGTTTTACTATAATAACAATATGCAATGATGGTGGAAACAGAGTCAAACACCATGGTAAAATAATCTGCATCTTACAATGTACAGTTCAGTACATAAAAATAATGCAAAAACATGTCTGTTCATCAGCAGAAGAAAAAGAGAGAGGAGTTGTACACTTCACAGCAGGTACATATCAATGTACTTTGTATATGAAGGTTGCAGGGCAATTCATGTCTAGCACCTCCAGGATAACTAATGTTAATTAGGAACACAGCTCACCTTATGTCTGGTAACCTAACCTTTCTGGGCTCTCTAGCTGTCAAGTGGTCTAGTGCTTCTGATTGGCCTTGCTTCTCTACATCCTATCAAATGAAAGTCAAAAGGTCAAAGTGTGACCCAGTTAAGTTCCTATCTGAGATGTTTCTGAATAAGAAACAAATTGAAAATGAATATGAAACAAATTTGATTCTGAAATATCTTGATTTGAAAACTTAAAAAATAACACATAAATAATTTCCAAATAATACATTGAGAATATGATGAATGTATTTTTCTATTTGGTATATCTATGTGTTAGCTGTACTGTAGAATTAATTTTTGCTGCATAATTTCATGACAAGCACTAGTAGCTGCTCCCAAAATAAATTTTTCACTCTTAATTTTACATGTCTGAAATACATGTTCTCACTATTTGACATCTACGAGTCATCTCGCTTAAGGACATACGCAACGTAGTTTGAACTTTATTGTCTTTTCCACTGGAGTTGAAGAGTTCCAATACTTAAAGGAACTGTGTGCTACATTTTAATGTCTATATATGCTGTTGTACACTTCTTCTAAAACAAGTTTTGATAATCAAAACATCTAGAATATATGTTTAGTAATTTTTGAATATTTTTCTTTAAATTATACAAGAATTTTCATCAATTGATATCTTTTCAAAACCCCTGGTAATGCATGCTGATTTTTTGTCTACGAACATCTGATGGCACTATAATCTTAAATTTAGAATATCTTGAAAAATTATCAGTAGGTAAGGTACGTTGCGTATGTCCTTAATTTTAGTTACATCAAAAAGTTTCTTTAAGTCTTTGATTGTTTAATAATTTTACATGAATTCATTGTTCTGTAGTAATTTTGAGAAGCAGTAAAGGAGATATTTTCATATGCTACCATTCTGCCAAAAATTTTAATAATCATGCAAGATTTCAAATTCAGTTTATCATTTCTATTTACAGATGTAGAATTATGAGGAGGACAGAAAAAAAGATCTTTTAAATCTTTTCTCTCTAAATGTATACATTTTTTTAGTAAGAAACGAGACAAGAATCCCTTCTTAACGAGGTTCGCTCCTGAGCTTTTGAGCAGATTTTTATTTTAACCTATATTTAAAAAAATCTGAGTAATGCTTTAATTCTTACAATAAATTTGGATTCTACAATGCCAAATAAACTATATTCAGTTAAAACTCCATGATTAAATTCCATACCAAAAGCATTAAGTGAGGAACTATATTTTGTGGCGGAAGGTTTTTTAGAAGAAAATGATCATTTTTTCTCTTTTGAAGTATTTAAAGTATGTTAAGTTTGGATTCCTATTTTTACATGCAGTCTGCACACAGAGTTATTTTGTGCAGTGAACTGTTTTATACTGGTCCTAAATTATATATTTAATAAACTGTCATGAATTCAATCATCATATTTGATAAGTAAATCAAATATATTGTGAAAATCAAGAAAAAAAAATAGCCCTAATTTAAGCTCAAAATTAGCACTATTTTAGTAATATCTAAAAATTAACATCACAGACCCCCACTTTTAACTTTCTTTTCTGAATATACAAGATACTTTTAACCATTCTTCTTAAATTCAGTAAAATGTCATTACTTTTAAATGAGTTTTTTTGCTTGTTAAATTTGTAATGCTAGCAAAATGAAATTTTTTGAGTGCAAAAAGGTCAAATAATTGAATGTGCGGAGTAATTTTAAAAAAATGTTCGTTGTCAAAAATTTTAATGGGTCTATTCAAGATGAAATAAAACTGTGTTTGTTCCCATAACTTATTTGAATGAAAAATATCGGAGGAAAAACTTAAAAAGTTGATTTATGTGTAAGACGTTTTTACAGTGCAAAAAGGTCAAACTATATGCTCTGTAGCGCCAAAAGAAGCGCATTGACCCCAGTTTTTTGTTTTGATTTTTAATTAAGCTATGTGTATAAATTCTAAAAATATACTTGATAAAAAATTCTCATTACTTTTAATGTCAGGATCCAACCTCCTTAACAGAGAATGTGGAAAGATTATTTTGCAAAGGTATAAAAACTTTATTAAATGAATTCAAAAGAGCAATATAAATTGATCCAGTGTAAGAGATGGAGTTATGCTGCCTTACCATTTGGTAACCTTTTGGGTTGGCCAAAGTCTATCCTTCTCTTGGTATTCTTGCTGGCAGGTGATGTACTCTTCTTAACCTAAGGGTCCTAAGGGTAGTGGGGTACAGCTGTCTGTAAAACAGAGCTTTAAGATAAAAAGAGGTCCCAATATTAATGTAGATGTGAAGTGTGGATGAGCTTTAAGAAATAGAGGACATTAGGAAGTGAGTTTATTTTTTGGTATCTTACCCTGTCTACAATGGTTGGCTGCAGTTGATTCCCCTTTCTGGATTCTTCTTGATGAGAGATGGAGTTCTTCTCTACAATTAGATCAAGACTTGTGGAACTTTTATTCTATAGCTATTATCAAAGAGAGTCAATCAAGAGGTCAAATGAGTGCAATTGAGGTCAAATGAGTGCAATCAAGAGGTCAACTGAGTGCTTCCTTTGATTCACAAGAAATAAAAAACAAAATGAAAAGTTCACCTTCTTGCTATTTTTTCCAAAGTTGGTCCACTGGCATTGTGTATACTCTGTATCCTAATTCTCGCAATTGTCTCCTCTTCCTTGTTTGGTTGGCCATTCCTCCTGAGAGCCTGTCACAGATAGAAACTCAGACACAAGATTAGTACCATTCAAAATAACTGACAAAAAATGACAAGAAAATTCCTATAAAAGTATTATTACAAAAAAAAATCATGTGAAGATTACATTTAAGTGAATGGATGAAAAACATTTATAAAAGGAAAGTGCAATTAAAGAAACTTAATTAAGTTACTTACACAAATTAAATGTTGAATTCATCATTTCACAAAAATTAGGGTATAAACTGAATGAAATGAAACACTCATCATACTGCAGCTCCTGATGGACTGGATAGTCTCATCACCTGACAAATACTAGAAAACAGTTTGTTAATCACCCCCACCCCACCCCCCTCCCAACCCTATACTAAGTGCACTAACATGAGTTAGAGTCATGGATAATTAAGAATTTTGATTCATGACACTTTAAGTGAAATATGGGGATTTAAATTTTGACTTTAAAAGGTCATGATTGTCAATCAAGTCCAAATGCATAATTTGAAAACTGCAAGATTTCCAAGATATCTTTAGAGAACTATTGGATGTAGAATAGCAGAAAACTAAATGACCTCTGACTTTAGATCAGTTAACATTTATAATTTTAAATTTAAAAAGGAAAAAGGTAGATCTTTATGATGAAGATAATTCATGAAGCATATCGATCATATGATTCATGCATTTCAATTTGGAAAAAAAGTTCTTATTTATAATCTAATCTGATGTCAGGTCTGTACGTTAACTAAAGATGTTATATCGTCAAGATATGTTGTTCAGTCACTGTATAAAGAGCACACTGATGCATATAATTATATACATTACATAAACACATACAAACATAACTTGCTCAAATATTACCCACACATGAATGTACACCTATCATACACATATACATATATATAAACATGCACCTATTCATAACCACACACATTATACTAATACACACAAGCATAACCCACCATTTTTTTTTTTTTTTTGTATTTTTTTTTTTTTTTTTTTTTTTTTTTTTTTTTTTGTAATTTTTTGTTGTTTTTTTTTGGTATTTTTTTTTTTTTTTTTTTTTTTTTTTTGGTATTTTTTTTTTTTTTTTTTTTTTTTTTTTTGGTATTTTTTTTTTGTACAATGAAGACTTCTAGAAGTCTCTGACTATGGATTAAGCTCTACTGGTTTAATGAAGGAAGCTAGAGGAAAGTACTTTATTGGGCTTTAAACTATGGCAATATCAATTTACTATAGCAATATCAATTTAGTAATGATCCATAGATAAATCTCTTTGTGGCAAGTTTTCTTGATATCATTTCAACACTGTTGGTCAAAATCCCAAACTGCATGCATTGATCAGACACTGAAGCTTACATATAAACTTTGTTGCCTGTTTATTAAATTTCATTGAAATCAACCCAAACTTGTAACTCAAAAAAAGGATTAAATCCAAAACTGACACTGAATCTTAATCATAAATTTTGTTCTTTATACTTGTGTATTAAATATAATTGAAATCAGTCCAAACTTGTAGGAATTAAGGTTCATTTTGAAATTTTATTTTTTACAGATCAACATACAATTACATGTAAATAAAAGATAAACACAGACAGACTGACGACAGAACCTTACCATCACATCATCTCTTTTTGTCTTTGACCAGTAGAGCTACAAGCTCATCATCAGTTAAGTGGCAATGACCATGCACAGGACAAGAAACCACTTACTGTACATCTAGCAGGCTGAGGTGAATTGAGGCAAGGCAAGGGTTGTGGCAGACAAACATAAAGAATAGTGTGTGCAGACGAGACATTTAAACAATATACAATCTCTAAATGCAACATACAAAATAGCAAAGGACACAAATGATACAATGCAAATACTGTATATTCCTGCATAAAAAAAATTACATACCAAAATATATAACGTACACCAACAATAAATTTTGTCCCTTTTCTGAGTAATCACACCTAAAATGTAGGTTGAATACAATAAATCTATCAAATGTATGCAGCAGATGCAACATTGAGACAGCATGCATGCAAGTGTGGTCTGTAAGTGACTAACATCAGACTCATCATCAGACTCGGCATAGTGACTATAATGTCAGACTCATCGTCAGACTCATCATCAGACGCAGCATCCAAAGAATCATCATCTATACAAGTTTTGATCAGAACAATAACCTAACTGCTAAGAATAGACGGAGCCACTGAAGCAAGAAATATAGGTCAGATGCAGCAGCATCATATACAAATTTGGTATGGTTACAGCATTCAAGGAAGCATCCATGGAAGCATCGAGTACAAATTGGTTTGGAAACCACATCAGTAGAAGCATCATGTACAAATTTGGTTCGGATAACACTTGTAAAAAGCTGAGAGCAAATAAGATAAACTCACAAAGAACTTAAGCATAAGATATAGTTTAAATGCAGCAGCAGAAATTTTCATAATCAATCATTGCTTATAATTGAAGCCTTAAAATCAAAAGATATGACCGGAATGATCTGTTTTTCAAAGAAATTATTTTTACTTATTTGAATGTCGTGTTTTTGAGGAAAGTAAATGTACCAACTTGTTAACAAAGAAGAATCAGATATGCGGAGCGTTCCTTCAACCAAGCTACCATTCTTGGTTTCGCGTTTCGATCATTTTAGGCATATGAATCAGGTTTTACTTCAGGAATCAGAATCAGGCTTTACTTCGGAAAGCTTTTAAATTTCTACAGCGACAATTGACTTCGATATATCAAATTGATGAACGGAAATAGCAAGCCGTACGTTGATCAACAATCAATTATCAGCGACAATTGTTTTATCTATAACATAATACAATGATATATTAATACAACAAAGCAATGCAATCATAGACCTCCAAAATAGTGATATCTCAGGAATGGAGCCTAATCATAAAGGAGACGCACTGTGTAATAAATCACTTAACTTTACAGCTATCTTAATCCCAACCCAGAGAAATTAACACTATAAAAAATAAACCCGTAATTGTGAGAGAGAAAAAAATGCTCATTGAATTTTTCATAAATTAAACTCCAATATAAAAAAAGGGGAGACTGAAATTCAAGTATAGTTAACAATTATAATATGTCCTAAATTTATTATATTAAATCCAATGAAATGAAATAAATTGATTTCAGTTAAAAAATAACAATTATAATAACCCTGAAATTATAACTTATAATTAATTTGCAACCCCAAAGAAAAGAAAGAGAAGTCCCACTTGGTCAGATTATTTACAAGTACAGGAATCCCACAAGATACACAAACAAATACAATATCATACATTACAAAACAATAAATGACTTTATACATCAAATAGAAACATCTCAAGGACGGATCCCAATATTACAGGTAAATGAAATTAAGGAAAATGAAATGGAAACCTGGCAAATTCAAATTAAAAATTTAACAATTTAACAGTTTAATTTCACAACCAAAAGAAAAAACATTTCTGAGGAGTTAACGAGAGGACAAAATGAAATTTAAACTGAAAAATTAACCTCAATATGGAAATGAGAACAAAATAATTGCACCTGGTCTAGATAATAGTATATGCACGAGTTAATTAAGATATTTAAGATATTTCTAAACCACAACTCATATGAAAATATAACAAGAAATATCTTTTGGAATCAATATATAGGAGACAACAGGCTGAAATAAAGAAAACTGCATTTACTAAATTTATCTAAAATCTATATCAATCTAAATTTAGGTCCTATTTAATCAAAAATTCACGTACAGAGACCCCTTTGAGATGCACTTAACAGCACAATATAAATATATTTATACAAAACATAATTTAATGCACAAAACACAAACAAAATAATTTTGAACTAATTAACTTACAGAGAAGGGAAATAAATTAAGGTGGAAAATAGATATACCCTAATTAACAATGAAACTCCTAAATTTAGAATAACCAAGATCTTGTTCCAATCTACTGTTATAGAAGGAAGGTGATGAATTAATCTCGAGAAATTAATCAAATTTGAAACTATTTACCAATTTTAAATTCAATACGACCATGAAACTTTTTCTCTCATAAATGACAATGTCTAAATAACGGTGTGTGCTTGAGTTGAGATATTTAGACAAAGCATCCACGAGAGAAAAAAATGAACAGAGCATCTACTTTTTTTTTAAAGAAAGAATTAACCGCTACTTGTGATTTGAAATGAATGAAAGGAAACAAAATGGTTCATAAATTTATAAAGTAATCCTAACCTTAATAATGAGAATTTTAGGACAATGATGTGTCAGACATATTAAATGAATTAAATGAATTCATTAACTATCAAAAGAAATCCCAAATTATATAATATACATACATTACACTATACCAGCTGGTGAATAGAGGGGAAAATTAAGATAATCAAAAATTATAACCAAATATCATAAAGTTTATCATTCCCAGGACTGACAAGATATATACCAAAAAAAAATCAGTGCATTGTACAAAATATGAATACAAAGTGTCAAAAAAACTCATCATGCACACATAGAATACAATGGAAATGGAGAGAATTTAAGTAGGAAAACTGAGCTAAATGATAATTAGAGAGATGGATTTTAGAATTTACATAACCAATAGTTAATAATTTCTAGGAAAATTTAGGCCTAACTGTAGTTTTACCACTTGAAAAATTGAAATTAAAGAAAAGAAAGAAAAGGAAAATACTCTAGTAAGCTTATATCCCTATTTATCAACTTAATAAACAAGAAACTAAATTAAATCCTTTTTACCAACCTAATCAATATGCTACTAATTAAAATTAAATCTTAAATTACTTCCTATCTATCAAATAAATCAATACTCTACTAAATTAAATCCTGTTTATCAATAAATCATTACTTTAATAAATTAAATCTTATTTATCAACTAAATCAATACACTAATAAATTAAATCCTTTTTATCAACTTTATACTCAACTAACCGAATTCTTTTTATCAACTTAGTCAAGAAAAGGTGAATTAGAGAAAATGAAAGGTCAATGATAACTAACTTAAGTTATACTTATGCCTAAAGAAAAGTGTGCTTGTGTTCCCTTAAGTGCATTAGTTAATAGGAAAATCTAACCTAATTCTCAAATTTTTAATCTGATTTCAGGAAAAAGTTAAATTCAATCTTTATTTTAGAGGTAAATTTTTTTTTAACTTAATTAACTTCTTACAGTTTAATTTAATCTTACAAATATTTAAACCTTATTCTAGTTTTGCCCTACAATCTTTTAAACAGAAATTAAAGAAAAGAAGAAACTTCAGGCATTTATCAACTGAAACATACATTAGTTACTCTCATGACTGACAACGTCTAAATAACGGTGTGTGCTTTCATTGAGATATTTAGACGCAGCATCCACGAGAAAATATAGGAAAATTTTAACACAAATTTATAGTCTTAAGATACTAAATTTAAAGAAAAGGGAAGAAAATTTAACCCTTTTATCAAAATATACAAATTCTTCATTATAATTTTTTTTTAAAAAAATTTAATTTAATCTAGTTTAAACCTTGAAGAAATTTAAATGCTAACTTTACTTTTACCACTTGAAAAGTTGAAATTAAAGAGAAGAAAGAAAATTAAAGGAATATATCCTAGTAATTTAAATGACATTCATCAATTAAAGCAATATTCTACTGAATTAAATCCTATTCATATAATAAATCAATAATTTACTTTATTAAATCTTATTCATTAACTAAATCAATATTCTACTAAATTAAATCCTATTTATAAACTATACCAATACTCTTAATATAAATCCTGTTTATCAACTAAAGCAACACTCTAATATATTAAAATCTATTTAACCACTAAATCAATACTCTACTAAATCAAATCCTATTATCAACAAAATTTATACTCTACTAGATTAAACTCTATTTATAAACTAAATTAATACTCTACTACATTAATCTCTTTTTATCAACTTAGTCAAGAAAACCTACTTAGTCAAGAAAGAGGAAAGAGAAAATGAAACTTCAATGAAAACTTAATTACTTATGCCTAAAGAAAGGTGCATGCTTGTTTGCCTAATTAAATTAGCAAATAGGAAAATCTAACCTCAGGTTGTTATTTTGATTTTAGGAAAAAATGTAATTCAATCTTTATTTTAGAAGTAGAAAATTTTTCAACTAAATTAACTTCTTAATGTTTAATTTAAGCTTACAAAAATTAAAACCTTATTTTAGTTTTACCCTAAAATCATTAAAGAAAAGAAGAAACTTGAGGCATTTATCAACTGAAACAAACATTAGTTACTCTCATGACTGACAACGTCTAAATAACGGTGTGTGCTTGCATTGAGATATTTAGACGCAGCATCCACGAGAAAATAAATAGGAAAATTTTAACACAAATTTATAGTCTTCAGATACTAAATTTAAAGAAAAGAGAAGAAAATTAAACCCTATCAAAACACAAATGATTAATTAACTTTATTTAAAAAAATTAAAATTAATTAAATTTAATCTAGTTTTAACCTTGAGAAATTAAATTTACTGAACAAGGGAAGAAAATTTAACCCTATTTATAAATGAAAAAAGACAACTCAGGAAAGAAAAAGAAAAAAATGTAACCCTTACCAACCAGGGAAGAAAGGGAAAACAACCCCAGTAAGCAGAGGAACATCTACCACTCTAAATAAATGTTCTACCACATCTGCCACGGTGAAGCCTCGCCTTGCTGGACTCCTCACTGGTGGTGGCTGAACCAGAGGGATCTCTGTCATCGGTGACCCGCAGCTAGAAAGCCGAGGACGACCCTCAACAACCTGGGAAGACAGCAGTTCCATCTCCTCAGTCTGTCCAACCTCATCCTCAACTGGAGCCTGAGAAGACAGAGGCGATGGCAATGCCACCTCCACAGTCTCCTCAGGTTCTGGCCAAGGAAGAGCCAGAACAGGCTCAGGGGATGGCAGACACACTTCCTCAGGCTGTACAAGCTCTACCTGAGGGTCAGCAATCACACACAGTGGAGATGACACAGTCACCTCTACAGTTTGTTCAAGCTTCTCCTGAGGCAGCTCTTGCACAGGCTCAGGAAGTGGCAGTGCCACCTCCTCAGGCTGCTGAAGAGCATCTTCAGCCCTCAACGTCTGCTTCACTCTGGTCCTCTTCACCTAAAAGAGAAAAGAGATCATGTTAAAAACAGGAATGAAAATGGTTTACATTTTTTATACAATAATAGCAAAGTGAAATATAACAAGGCTTGAACACTTTTAAGTTCTCCTAAGCAAAGGGGGTGGGGTTAAGGACACACACAACGTACCTTACCTACTGATAATTTTTTGAGGTATTCTTAATTTAAGATTATAGTGCCATCAGATGTTCGTAGACAAAAAATCTGCATGCAATATTTACCAGGGGTTTTGAAAACATAACAATTGATGCAAATTCTTGTATAATTCAAAGAAAAATACACAAAAATTACTAAACATATATTCTAGATGTTTTGTTTTAGAAGAAGTGTGCAATAGCACATATAGATATTAAAATGTAGCACACAGTTCCTTTAAGTATTGGAACTCTTCAACTCCAGGGAAAAAGACAATAAAGTTCAAACTATGTTGCGTATGTCCTTAAGTATCTGATAGACTCATCATATAAAATTACTCCAATACATAAGAGCCTGACTTGTAGCTTTTTAAAAGTCCTTTAGTAAATATGTTAGCCTACTGTGATGAAAAAAGAAGAGATTCAGACCTCAAAAGCAATTGCATTGTGTGAAGTGGCATGCACTGATTTTCAAAGATTGTAAATATGGTCTCTAATGACCACTGCAATAACTAGTAAATTGAGAGTCAGAGAAGGCCCCAATGTTAAAGGATTTAAATAAATATACTTTCAGGCATATATACATCAGATGAAGTGGTCACCCTTAATTTTATAAAAGCCTTCCTCTTAAAGAGAAATACTTCTTTGTGGAATTTTAAAAAAATTACATTGAAAACTATATACAGTTCAAACTTCGTTATCTCGAAGCTGATGGGGCCGAGAAAAAACTTCGAGATATCTGAGGATTTGAGAAATTGAGGGTAAAATACTACAAGTGGTTGGGACTTCCAGATCACTTTGACATATCCATGGTATTCAAGATAACAGAGTTAAAGAAACCAAAGTTCAACTGTATTTGAGTTACCTCATCACAACAGAAGTTTTATGGATAACCATTTAAAATTTTATACTACAGATATACACTAAAACATGGTTATAGCGAACACTCTTATAATGAATTGACACTTATAGCGAAGTCATTTTCATTCCCTGTGACTTTAAAATATATTGTAAACTTAACAAATACAACGAATCATGCTCATAACATAACAAAATCGTCTGTCCCTGGCACTTCGTTATAAGCGTGTTTTATTGTACATAGTTATATGATCATAAACTCTACAAGGTATCTTGTTCTTAGAGTTATATTCATAAACTCTATAGGTGTCTTGTTCTTGAGTAAAGTATTAATGTTCAAAAATTGAAAACATTTCATTAACAAGAGATATATGGCCCACATTGGCCCACATTGCTCACCTGAGCACAATGTCTAGGAAAAAAGCAGAAATCAGTTCAGTATTGAAAAGTTTATTGGGGACAAATTTGAATTTACTATCTCAGGATGCTTCTTAATATTAATATTACTAATCATGGCTTTGCTGGACATGAACAGAAGAATTTTAAAGATTTTTTCCTATGTATTCTTATTTCTTATGTAAAACTCTGATCGCCCATTATGGCCCCACCCTACCCACCCTAAATTTGAACAAATTTGAAACTACCTAAGGATGCTTCTATAATACTATGACTAATCATGGCTTTGCTGTTCTTGTGCAGAGGATTTTTTCAAGATTCCTATATATTCTTATATAAAACTTTGACCCTCTGTTATGCATCCCTCTAACCCCTGAGGGTCATAATTTGAACAAGAGGTCCAGGGGCCACATCGCTCACCTGAGCACTGTGGCTAGGAAAAAAGCAAAAATCAGTTTAGTATTGAAAAGCTTAAGTGCATAAGTGGTCCCAACCTACCCCTAAAAGGGAATGGGGGTATGATTTGAACAAAATTAGATCTACACTAACTCAGGATGCTTACATAATTTTTTTGACTAACTGTGACTTTTTTCTCTACAAGTTTGAACTTTTACTGTGGCCCCACCCTACCCCTGGAGGTCATGAATTGAATAAACTTGAATCTACACTATCTGAGGATGCTTCCATATAAATATGACAAACCGTGGCTTTGCTGTTCTTGAGAAGATTTTAAAAGATTTTTCCTATATATTCCTATGTAAAACTTTCATCCTTTATTGTGGCCCTACCCTTACCTCGGGGGTCATGATTTGAACAAACTTGAAATACACCACCTGAGGATGCTTCCATATAAATATGACCAATCATAGCTTTGCTGTTCTTCAGAAGAAGATTTTTGAAGATTTTTCCTACATATTACTATGCATAACTTTGATTGTCAATTGTGAGCCCACCCTACCCCCGGGGATCATGATTTGAAAAAACTTGAATCTACACTATCTGACAATAATTTCACATGAGTTTCATTTTTCCTGGCCCATTGGTTCTTGAGAAGAAGATTTTTCAATAATGCCATTAATTTTTTGCTATTTCGTAATAATCTCCCCTTGGAGGAGGGCGTGGCCCTTCATTTGAACAAACTTGAATTCCCTTAACCCAAGGATACTTTGTGCCAAGTTTGATTGAAATTGGCCTAGTAGTTCTGGAGGAGAAGATGAAAATGTGAAAAGTTCACGACAATGCCAGCGACGACAGACAACGAACAAATTTCAATCAGAAAAGCTCACTTGAGCCTTCGGCTCAGGTGAGCTAAAAAAAACTTGATTCTACAATACTTAAGGTTGCTTCTGTATAAATAACTAATAATATGATATGAACAAACTTGAATCTAGAGTATGTAATGAAGCTTTCATCTTTTCTTAGCCAGTGAATCTTGAAAAAAGATTTTTAAAAGATGCCACTATATTTTCACAAATTCTTAATTATCTTCCCTTGAAAGATCCTGTGAACACACTTAAATCAAGTTTGGTTGAAATTGGCCCAGTGGCTCTGGAGAAGAAGATGAAATTGTAAAAATTTTAAGATGACGAAAATGAAAGACAACGGACAAATTTTGACCAGAAAATCTCACTTGAGCCTTCAGCTCAGGTGAGCTAAAAACTGTTTGAGTAGCCAAATCATAAAATGGTGATGGACAGATGGATGGTTGGACAAACAAGTGTAGATGGACCTGAATGGACAGAGAAATAGACTATGTGATTCTTATAGGGTTCCTGCATTTTCATGCAGGATTCTAATTAAATACAACTGCAGTGATATAGACCAAAGCAACATTAACATATAATTATGCAAAAGTCAACAAGAAGTCTGTGAGCGAGTTCTCACTAGTAATACCCCTGCTTTGATGTGAATAAACTCTTTTGTGAATATACACTCTGATGTGAATATACCCCCTCATATTGACACTGAATTGATACAAAAATGAATCCCACCATATGGCATGCCTAACAAAGAATGAGCTGAAATTTCAAGCATCTGTGATGAGTAGTTGCTGACAAAACTGTGACGAAAATTTAGTATGGACAGATGCACGGATAAACAGCAAGTTGACATCAGATTTGAACAAAAATTAATCCCACCGTGTGGCACGCCTAAACAAAGAGTGTGCTAAAATTTCGAGCATCTGCGATGAGTAGTTGCTGAGAAAACTGTGATGAAAATTTCTTACGGACAGACACATGGACACAAAGACAGACACAAGGGTATAACAGTATACCCCCCTTTTCTTTTGGAGTGGGGGTATAATGATCATCAAAGACACAATGTGTTTTCAATATATGACCAACTAAGCCATGTCACCCTGGGGGCCTCAACCATAGGCATAGGCCCCATAAATTTCACATTTACTTTAATAAATAGCTAAGATTCATTTTATAATTAGGCAAAGTTTCCTGTTAAATTCTTATGAACAGAAGATAATTTTCAGAGTTTAAGGAGATTTCAATATATGTCCAACTTTGCTCCACCCTGGGGGGGGGGGGGGTTGAGCCATGGACCAAGAAGCCATGATTTTTACAGTCTTGACAATGGGCTTCCATCAAAGTTCACTGGAGCCTTTGCTAAGGTGATGTAAAAACCCAACTTTTCCGAAGAAAATAAAAATTACTAATATAATTCATTATAATAACCCCCATATTGACCCCCTCCCAAAACAAGAGGCCCATGGGCCACATCACTTACCTGCAGCAAAAAAAGCAGAAATCAGTCTTTATTAAATTTAAAATACAAAAAGTGGCGCGGGCTAGGGAGGGAGGGGGGGGGGGGGGGGCATGATTTAATCAAAGTTATCTACACTACCTAAGAATGCTTCCACATTTTTCGCAGCTAGGTTAAGGACTCCCATATATACGTCAGCCTATGCAGAGTTTTGGGAAAGCTATTATGACGTCACGTTAAAACAATACAAATGAATCTCGATGAATAAATACTATATGTTCTTTTTAAAACACACTAAATACTTTCGTTTCTCAGAAATGTTATAAAAATAAATGAATGTGCAACTTATCTTGCCATAATAGCACTTAGCATATGCAGAATGAAAGCCAACTTGATCTCGCTGTACTTACTGAGATGACGTCACTTCTTAGTTTGACACGCAGTTTCTCTGTATATGAGGCGTGGATCAAACTTTTATCATAGCTTGTAAAAATAAATACGAAACATTGTAGTCGGACCAAAAGAGAGACATATTCTGAAATATATTAATCAACATTTTATTGTCAAACTAAATTGATAATGTTTAGACTTTAAATAAAGCCGTAGGGAGCACATTTATACAGTAACATGCTAGAATGACAGGTCCAGCCCCTCGAAAATATCAAGAGTTCAACGATATCCAATTCACTATAAATTCTGAATTTTTAAACACGTGTAGCTATTATTCCTACTATTGTGAAAAGTGCTGGGAGCTGGTTGTACATTGTTTATTTATTCTGTAATCTAACATTATTCTAATGCGTATTACATTTATGCCTGGAGTTTATAGAAAGACGGCTAGATTTTAAACAATTCTCGAGCATGAGGAAGTTGCTCCCAGCACTTTTCAGGTTAAGGAATTTGTCTCAAAGAAAACAAAATAAATTTTATTGCGGAAAGATGCCCGTATATCATTGAACTTTTACGATCTTTGTAGTAGTACATATATGGTCCAATTTTAAACATGTCACGTGACAAACAGCTGATGTAAGGGATGTCACTTTGGCTGAACTCAGCAGAGACCCGATATATACAAATGCAAACACCACAATTCACATTTATCAAAACTGCTGCTGTTAAAAAGATATTAATAGCGATTCTCTGTAACCACTTAAACTTCTTTGCCACGCATGGTCACCGATTTTGATGAAACTTTGCCCATTATTACAACTTGACACCAGAAACATATATCACATAAAATTTTGTTGCTATGTGTCTTGGTTGCCATGGTAACAGCCAGAAAATTTGGAAAAAATGAGATTTTCAGCTACTTTGAATCTTTATTAAGCCTTAATAAAGACTAAGAAAAACAAACAAACCATTCTCACAAAAACTTGACACCTTGTTGCAACTTATGCTATAAAGAAACTATTTAGAATTTATCTCTAAGTAAGTGGTAACCATGGGTACAACTGGAATACATTTTAGATGCTGAAAAATGCTGTAAAACGCTCAATATTCACTATTGATAGATGTTACATGATCAAACTCAATCAACAACCTAAGAAAAACAGTAAAACTATTTGACCTGAAGTAATTGGGTATTGGCAATATTATTCTAAAAATAACTTTCATGGTTGCCATGGTAACACAGTGTAGCCATGCAAAATCTGTTGCTAAGTTTGGGTTAATGCTACTATCTTGATGGAAAACAATAAAATTCGTGACGGGCACATATAAATCCTTAGGACCTTGCAACACCCACAACATAAGAAAAATTGGGATTAATTGTTACTTTGCAGTGTAACCATGGAAACAATGTACCAGTTGTTTAAAGTGATATTTTTATGCTGCCTTAGGAATTTACTTATCTTTTAATCAAGAAACATATTATTTGACTCACCTTCAATAGTACTTATCTGGTAGAACTAAAGTTGAATATCATATATTGATAAAGTTTGTTGAAAAATACAACACTGTTGCTATGGTTACCAAGAAGTGAAAATGTTCGATTTTGTTAATTTTATATCAATATTAAACTCTATGTGCCAGCTTTTTGCATCCAGTTAGAGATTGGGTGATAGTCAAAATTGAAAGTCAGGTTAGTTGTTCATAAATATCAATCATAAAAGTTTTGGGAATCTACATACATGGGTACGTATCCAAGGAAACAGAATATTTTTTCAGATTTTTATGCGTATTTTTTCGGCTTATTTCCATAGCAACGCCCTTTATAAGAATTGAATTGGAATTTTTTGAAATGTGAAAATTGGGGTCACACCAACGCCTTTAAAAATTGATCATCAGTTATATAGAAATATGCTTTTTAAAAAGAAAGGATGAGATTAAAACAGTAAGAGGGTAAATTAAAAATCACTTCGTGGTATTACAACCATGGCAACCATTGCCAACCGATAAGAAATATCACATTTCATCCTTGGTATATGTTACAAGGATCTCTTGTCTATTATTTGCTTGCATTTCAACCTATAATTGTTTTTATTCTTAAGTGTGTGACTTTATAAAATTAAATGAACAAATTTATTACTTTTGAATACTTTGTTTCCATAGTAACGTATGTAATAGTTAATTTACCAAACATGTTTATCATGCATTTAAGATAACAGGCCTTCAACTTTTAGAAACAGGCATTGCCACTGGTTTCCTTTGCTGCAAACGTTAACTGTGGGACTCTGAACATGTTGAAAAATGCCATTTTTCAAACTTTAGGACATGTTGCTATGGTAACCATGACACATAGCAACCAATTTTTGCCAGTTTGGAGTTTACGGTATGAAAGACTTTTATCATAGAGAGTTTGGAGAAATTCTGAGACTATGCGTGCCACAGCTCCTATATAAAAGTTCAAGTCATTACAGAGAATGGCTCTTAAAATTGTATTCATTTTCCCTGAATATATAAAGGCGTTTATTTCATGGGCGTCCTTAACCTAGCTGCGTTATGACTAATCATGGCTTTTGTAGAATTTTCAAGATTTTTTCCTATACTTTTATCTTCTATTCTATTATAAAACTTTGATCATCCGTTGTGGCCCATCCCTACGCTCCAGAGGTCATGATTTGAATAAGCCTGAAACACTAACTGCATGAGGATGCTTCCAGATGAATGTGACTAATAATCATGACACTTCAAATTCAAACTTTTAATGACTGTAAAACTAATATGTTAAATATATATTGTCTATGTATTTTGCAATTGTTAATTAAGATGTGCTATCTCTTTAATGTTTATTTTATTATTGACCAGTTTTAATTAAAAACAGTTAAAAATTATCCTTGGTGACAGAAATTCCCAACTTCTTCACAGAATTATAAGAAAAACTGTCTGCCCGATACGTATTGGAAGCTATTTTGTTGATACAATACATTCCTGAATATCGATATGTATTGATTAATCGATATATTGACACAGCTCTACCATTGTGGCCCCACCCCACTCCTCGGGGTCATGATTTGAACAAACTTGTATCTTCACTATTAACCTGATGATGGTTTCACATAAGTTTCAATTTTTGTTGGCTCAATGGTTTTTTTTAAAAGACGCCTTCAAATTTTCACTATTTCATAATTATCTTCCCTTGAAAGGTGTGACCCTATAATTCAACAAATCACCTTTATCCAGGGATATTTTGTGGCAGGTTTGGTTGAAATTGTCCTAGTGGTTCTTGCAAAGAAGCCAAAATGTGAAAAGTTTACAGAAAGATGGACAGACAGATGCCAGACAAATTATCAGAAAAGCTCACTTGAACTTGGCTCAGGTTATCTACAAATTGGGGAGGGGGATTAAATAAATTTTTCTGTTTTATTACTTACGGGAAACTCCACCACATAGTCGTTGAACCACTGGGGGCATCGTCTAATCCTCTGTGATCGTCGAAGTTCCATTCTAAAATAATAAAAACTGAATTATGCATACAAAGTATATATTTCTTGATTTCATATACATGTACTGCAACATCAAAATTCAACAGTTTAATGATCACGTCTGCAAGGCCATTACATAATGAAATGTAAAAATACATAACGAAATGTAAAATATACACAAGAGGCCCAAGGGTCTTTAAGATCACCTGATTAAATTACAAAAATTTAGAGGATCCATAGTTACAGACCTGTTTACCCATATTGTTGTTTCTCAGTACTTTTTATTAGATTTGTCAGTGAGATTTGGCATTTGCCCGTAAGATTCACTTTCCATCGATTTTTCATATATTACTAGAGAACAACTAAATTTTTAATTACCAAAACATGGTTGAATAACATTATACCTTGCTTTCTTTCGAGGGGTTTCTGTCAGTTTTTAAACTACCGCATTTTGGCAACCCGACATCACTGAAGTAATTGAAATCTTTCTCTTTGTTAGCGATTAAAAAGTGTCAAACTGAGACAGATCATAATGAAAACTAACTGCTGAAATCCAAACGACAGATTTCCGTATTTTCACTATCGCAAAACGTGAGACGTATTTTGGACTCGGAATCCGTACAAAATACGGCGAAATCGTAAGAGTAAACAGGTCTGTAGTTAGTATAAAATAAACTGATAGATGAAGCTTTATTACCAAAAAGCAAGAGAAATAGGATGATCAGGACCAATAAAATAATTAGTCTAGTACTCGGTAACAACTCATTAAGTAAGTTCCTTTTGCCTCCATTTATCACTATCATCAAGCAGACTATTAACTGTAAGACTTCATTGTTTTGTTTTTGAAGCACACATTTATTTCCGATGACCTTTGCTTTTGAAGCACACATTTATTTCGGATGACCATTTTTAAATATCAGGAAAATTCGCAATCATGGAAAACATCCTATGTTGGATAAATTCCTGAGAAAATGTTTGCTTTCCCTGCTTTTTGTGTCCCCTTCAAAATAGTAAAGCCAATGGGTTTGCGGATGCGGCATACATTACATGAAATTCGCACTCCCCCTCCCCCCATTTTCCACTCTTCTCGTGCAAACTCAATTAAGTCCATTTTTCAGGTTTTTTTTTTTAAATTTCATCTTAATTCCTAATCACTGACGACTGCCGCACATCTCTTTCACTTTGTTTTTTTATGTTGCATTTCAATAAGAAAATAAAAATTCATAACATCTAAGTCCATTGAAAAACTGTCTTTATTGCCTGTATGTGTATCTAGTTTAACTGAGATTTTAAGACCCCTGAAATAAATTAGGATCAATCTCCATCTACAACAAGGTTAAATCGTCCACCTTATCAATTAATACTGACTTCAAGTCTGTTACGTCTACCCCATTGTCAAAACTAATCTAAATCTTACGTTGTCCATGGAAATATATATACTGCGGATGTATACTCTCCGTCGAGGCCTCATCTAAAGAGAGAACAAACGAACTCTGGCGGAAGTTTGGATGCTGCACAGCTATGAAGTGGGCGGTGCTTTTTTTTTTATTGATCGTGTCATAAATCATTTAGAGAACTCGACAGGTTCTGTATCGTAGATAGAAATTTGGGGGTGGAGACTCGTGCTACGCACTCGTCCACCCCCAAATTTGTATCTACGATAGAGTACCTGTCTCGTTCTCTAAATAATACTTGGAATAGTTTCTTTAAAACTGAGTTTTATACACAGTAAATATTTAAGTCAAAGGTCAATGGGCAGGTCAAGGTAATTCAAATGTGGACATGATTGATAAATTCTTACCAGATAATGTATCAGTGCATAAGTTTACATAAAAATATCTTAAGTAGTCTTTGAAACTGAGCTAAACACAAATTTAGTAAAAGTTTGGAAGGTCAATTAAAGGTCAAGGACCAAAAAAATGATGAAGTTGAATACCTCTCCTCTGTATGTATCAGCATATGAAGTTAAATAATTTGTTTCTTTAAAACTCAGCTAAAAGGACAAGTGCACTTAAGCAATGCTTAGTGGGCCCTTTTCAGTGCCGTATTACTTCAGAATATATTACCAAATCGTTCTCTTTTGGTAATAGTTAAACACAAGTGGATATTTCAAATTAAAATCACGTTAAAACATCACCTAAATCAGCATGGATTTGAAACAAATGAAGATTTTTAAATGCCTATAGATACCCCAAATCCGGAAAAGTCACACCGAACCTATTTTGAGTTTCGTTTATTAAATCAAGGGGAGGAGACATTTAAATCGGACACTTGATCAATCTGATGGTGGATAATTGAAGGGCGAGTTTGCTCATGATATTACTTGCACTATTTTACCTGAGAAATAAAAAATCGAATGAAGTTGTATAGATGCCTGTAGCCATAGTGATCAAACTAAGAAATTTGCATGCTTGCATTTGAAATAATACAATAAGTTTTAACATTAGTTCCTTTAAATTTTAAAATGAAAAAAAGTGTATTTAGGTGGCTTTCAATACCGGTACCATTGTCTTGCATTAATGTTAAAAATGTTTGACACTTTTATGTATGATGACATTTTAACAACACTAAACTCTCCTAACCCTCCCGTGTTCCTAAAACCAAATACATACAAACTTCTCTATGCGGCACGACTTCGATATAATGATACAAAACGTGACTATCTTTTACAGTGAGCACCTTTGAGGAATGTTTACCTGGGTAGAACCCATGTGACTACCAGTATTTTAAATAATTCATTCCATGGGTGGGTTCAACATAGGTCATACAGGTAAATAGCTCTCACTTGCTATAGGAAAAACATTGAACTTTTCATACATTTTTTATATTATAAGTACAAGCCTAATCTTGTACAAATTTCCTACTTTCACACAAGTTTTATAAATGTATAATGCGGTTTTTGTCATTCGCACAAGTTTGTACAACGTTAGGCTGACAGTAAACAAAAGCTTTGAAATGAATGACCATCCTCGATTTACTATAGAAAATCATGAATGTTGGCTGACCCCTACCATATTGTAGGGCTTTGCTCTTTGTATATTCATGAAATTCAGCGATAAAATTTGTTGAATCTTATGGTTTAGACATCAATTAATGATCTGAGATGAAAAATTATGTTTAATTTGATTCTTCATTTTTTCACATTTTACCGGGGCCCATAAGTGCACTCGTTCTTTGAGAAAAATGCGATCAAGGTAAAAGGGAAAGTCAAAGTAAAAATGTTGATGCAGTTGAATAGCTCTCTAAATATATATCAGCATATGAAATTTTTACACATAAATTTTAGAGTTAATTTAGGGCTAATAACTTCTATACAAAAATGTTATTACATGTAGTTCTTCAATATATTTGAGATGAGTTGTTCTTCAAAATATTTTGCAAAGTTCATTCTTTGCAAATTATATCTGACCCAGGGACTTACAATTTTCAACTTAAAAGTTTTGAATACTGTATATTAACGGGTTGATATTTTAGAGATATTTAGTGATATATATATTTTATCCTAAAAGTTTTCTATTAGCGTAATTAATTTTAAGCAATTTTAGGGATATGGCCAAATATATAAGTTTTCTGGTATAATAACAATAAGATTGTTTATGTTACATATATATAAGAATTTATTTGAACAGTTTTGTTCAGGAAGTCATAAGAACCCTTGGATTTTATGTATTAAAAATATACTTGACACTTGTGGCTTCTCAAATATATGGAATGAACAGGCCTTTTTAAATATAAAATGGCTAAAAACTATAGTTGAACAACGTCTTAAAGATCAGTACATACAGAAATGGCAAAGTGATATGCGCGATTCGTCTAAAGGTCATATGTATAGTATCTTCAAAACAGAATTTGGATTTGAAAAATATTTAGACTTACTACCTAAAAAATTTAAAACAGTTTTAATTGAATTAAGAACAGCAAATCATCGTCTCCCAGTTGAGACTGGGAGATGGTTTGGAATTCCCAAAAATGATAGACTTTGTAATATCTGTAAAAATGGACAAATAGCAGATGAGTATCACTATATTTTAGAATGTCAATTTTTCTCAGAATGCAGAAAAAAGTATCTACCTAGTAAATATTGTAATAGACCAAATTTCTACAAATTCTCAGAATTGTTGTCAACTGCTGACTCCAAGGTATCAATCAAACTATGCAGCTACATAGAAAGGGTATATGAACAAGTCTGTCCTCCATAATTATTTATTTTTGTTACTTTATAATTTGAATGTATTTCCGCCATTTCACGTGTATCTTGTATATTGTTTTTGTACATATTGTACATAGAACCTCATGTACCATTAATTGGTTTGAGTGAATTAATTGAACTTGGTAACAAAAAAATTAGGGTAGGTAGGTAGGTGATGACTTATTTTTTAACTTTTACTCTTTATTTTAAAAGATCCAGTTAATTATTCACTACAATATTTTTTGTATTATATACATATATATATTAAACAAATAAATATACAATAAAACAGGTGTACTCTAGACTTTAAAACACTTGAGTAGTTACATTTTACTGTCCAAGACATGCAATAAGAGAAATCTATATTATTACCTAACCTACTGTATAAACTGTAATTAGGCATTTTGAACTGTTTTCTGATTCATTTTAACCTTTTTGCACATCATGAAACAGTCAAAACTGTTTACCCGGTCACACAATGAACTGTTGCATGGCTGAACTAATTCATTATGACGTCAAAATTAATTTCCTGTTCATTACAGCTATAATATTGAATTATGTATGAAATTGAAGCATTTTCATATCAATAAACTTGAAATTATCATTTGAAGAGTAATCCTGATATCCATATAAATATATATTCAATTTAATATCATTTGAAAGAAGAGGCAAGAACACCTTTTCTGAGGGTAATTTTTGGAAAAATGTAGGCCCCTTTCTTTGCCTTTTAAAACGTCCGACTCAGCCTGTGATATTCAAACCTTTAAGTCATCTTATGTTTTTTACTAAACAATACATGTATACATGTACTTCAATATTTATTAGGACATGATACATGTAACACTATACACTTATTTCATGACTACGAGGGGAACAGTCAAACTGTTGTCCCGAGGTAATGGGGAAGACCTGGGAAACTGTTGCCCGAGGCCGAAGGCCGAGGGCAACAGTTTCCCAGGTCTTCCCCATTATCGAGGGACAATAGTCTGACTGTTTCCCGAGTTGTCATGAAATAAGTGTTTTATTACCTAACCTACTGTATAATTTCTCAAAGTAATGATATTAACATAATAATCAATGGCTTTTAAAATTCATCGACAAAAGTTTGTATTATTTTTAAAACCAAACTAACAAGACGAATATTAATCAAATTCTCACACTGATTGGTGTTCAGAAAAATTAATGGGTGTGATATTATCATGCACTAATTAATTGAAAAAGTAGTAAACAACATAATGATGTCTTGAAGATTTGAATATTACACGTTTATAAATAGCAAAGATCTATACTGAGTGAAAGGGGCCTACATTTTGCCAAAATTACCCTCAGAAAATGTGTTCATGGCCTCTTCTTTGAAATGATATTAAACTGAATATATATTTATATTGGTATCAGGATAACGTTTCAGATGATAATTTCAAATTGAATGAATATGCTTCAATTAATACATAATTCAATATTATAGCTGTAAAGTACGGGGAATTAATTGTGACGTCATAATGGAACAGTTCAGCCATGCAACAGTTCATTCTGTGACCGGGTAAACAGTTTTGACTGTTTCATGATTTGCAAAAACATTAAAAAGAATCAGAAAACAGTTCAAAATGCCTAATTACAATTTATATAGTAGGTTAGGTAATAATAAGAAATAATGCAAACTTTTGTCGATGTGTCTATATCATTACTTTAAGAAATAATTTACTAGGTTAGGTAATAAAACACTTATTTCATGACAACTCGGGAAACAGTCAAACTGTTGTCCCTCGATAATGGGAAAGACCTGGGAAACTGTTGCCCTCGGCCTTCGGCCTCGGGCAACAGTTTCCCAGGTCTTCCCCATTACCCTGGGACAACAGTTTGACTGTTCCCCTCGTAGTCATGAAATAAGTGTATACTATTGAACAGAAGTACAATTCAAAACTTGGATTTGGAATAAAGAGTTAAAAGTCAGTGGGTAAAAATTAGGGTCGATCCAGAAACGCAAAATATTTTTTAGCAGTTTTACTTGCGCAAAAATAGTTGATTTTGAAGCAACCTTTATTTTTGGCACTGTCTACAATGCCAAAATTGAATGGTCACCATTTAATATTCCTGTATATTTAAGCTTGTTTGTTTGTACTGGTGTTTGTTTTTATTTGCAACCACCCTGTAGCTTAAAGCATGCATCGCTAGAGGGCATTTAATGGTCATCCAGGTAAGACAAGATCAGTGAGTAGTGTTTAAAACCAACAGGTATGAAGAGTTCATTATACCAATAGGCTAGTTAACAGGAAAACACTAGATTTCATATACCAAAAGACTAACAGGCTAACATAAAATACATTTGAAATGTATTTTAAATGATCAGATGATGATCATAATAATATAGCAGTACATATATGTAAACAAATATTTCATAAACCAGTCTTAGTGTTGGGATTATGTTGGACGGTGATCAGAAATGGCGGCGGGAATGTTCGAGTAACCACCCTATTACATTTTCAACAAAAAGGTTATTAAGAGTCATAAATCGATTATTACAACATTCATAAACTTACCTCAGTTGAAAGTAGTCTTCTTCTGTATCCGATGAAATATATGAAAGCTTTGATTGAGTGCAAGGAAGGCTTTTGCAAAAGCAAATGCAAATCACTGCTATTAGGATAGATTCCAAATCTCAGTGTGACGAAATCCTATTCAGGCCCAACTCACGTGATCAATGGTGGTCATTGGAGCATGACGATTTCGAAAACTAAGAAAGAAAGAGAATGAAAGAAAGAAAGGAGAGGACATTGTTATTGTTATAAGGGAATCGAAAGGAAAGACTTACTTGTTTATATATTATTATAAAAAGTTTATTGTCTGCATGGAATAATCTAGAGTGGGGACCGAAACACATAACCCCCCCTTTGAATTTCTGTGTTATCAAATTGCCACGTAAAAGTAACGAAAAAGTATCTTATGCAGAGTGTTTACGATTTCTTTTTAAACAAAAAAAAGTTTGAATGACATCTGTTAGAGTTCATGTGATGAGGCCCACCTTGAAAAAAAATGAAGATTTCATGAATTAGGAAGGGCTACATTGTACATGTATGTCTTTGGGACACGTCAATATGAAGCGCAAATTCAATGTCATAAACTCAAATAAATGAAAATATTTAAATTATTTGAAGATATCAGGATGTCATCCATTCGATTAATTACTGTGGAAAAAAGATGGGCGAACAGGGCGAGCAAAATGCTTATTTGGCGACAGATAAGACAATTAAAAAAATTAATGTCAATTACGAAAAAGTTCCTTGATGTTTCATTTAACATATTGTATACTAATACCTCAGGCCCGTAGGAAGCAATTTCAGTTTTGTTTTGTTTTTGTTTTTTTTTGGGGGGGGGGGGGGCACAACCATACATTTTTCAGTTGACAGTTGAGGGGGCACTACCAAATATTACCTGACAACCAGAAAAAAAGGTCATCAACTACCAAAAATTCCTTGACAAGGCAAAAAAAAAAGGCCATCAGACGTTTTTATTGAGGGGGCACAAGTACATAGTATCTATGTTTACTATAGTAATCTATATATCGGCAAAATTATTGGGGGGGGGGGGGGGCACGGCCCCCCGTGCCCCCGGTTCCTACGGCCATGTACCTTAAAAATACACTTGTATGACGCAAAAAATCGTGACTTTCCCGGAAATATTTGCAGTCCATTTATTCCAAAGTCATATCACAAATATGATTTAAATGCCATTATTTGTCATAAGCAGTATATAGCATAATGATTAGAGTGTTAGCCTCGTTTTCTCGTAGTATCGTTTATCAAAGTGGAGGGAGGCATCAAAAATGAAAATGTTACGACTTACCTAAAATAACATACAGAAAAAAAAGAGAAAAAAAAGTTTTTAAAAAAGTCCAGCTAGATGACTTCAGCCTTTCCTTTGTCAACTTTCCTCATTTATGTAGTTTTATCACCTTCGTATGGTGTTTACATCTCCCAACTTATTCGATACTCGAGAGCATGCTCCGAGTACAATCATTTTTTTAAACCGATACAGGCTACTGACAGATAAGTTGACGTTACAAGGATTTCAACAACCTCGTTAAAAGTCTGCATTTCGTAAATTATATGATCGTTATATTGACCTTGTTAGCAAATATAACCTATCACTGGGTCGTAATTTGGCTGACTTGTTTCATACCAATTGTTAGGCCTTTGTTTTATACTAAATTTGACTCTACGGAATGTTTCGTCTACCTGATCAATAGTTACACAGGACTTACGACGGCGTCACGATCAGCAGGGGATGCTTACTCCTTCTAGGCACCTGATCCAACCTCTGGAAATTTCCCTGGAATTATGTCCTGTTCACAGATTAGTATTTTCAATTTTTTTTAGATCGATTTAGCTCTGTTCATTATCTTCATTATTTTTTTTTATTAGTTTATCTTCCAATATATAATTGATATAAGTAACTTAAACTTAAAAATCGTAAGCTCGTTAGTACATCTTTTTTCAATGATACACAGGGTAATTTGCACAGTTACAAATTATACGCTTAGTAAATATTACCCTCAATCATTCAGTAATACGATGTACCTTTCAAAAAAATCACTATATAAATCAGTAAGTACACTTTTCAATTATAAAATTGGTAACTAGTACTATTTCCAATTACACATTAGTTGATTAGTATATTTTCCAATCATACACTTTAGTAATTAGTACACAAACTAATTATATGTTACTAATCATAACCAGAATTTTAGTACACTTTCTAAAGTGTACACTGCATGGATGTTCATACACTTCGTAATTTGTACACATTCTAATCAGGCACGTGATAATTTTTAGAATTTTCCAATCAAACATAAGGTATTAAGTAGTGCAATCTCTATTTGTAAGTATGGTAATTACTATACTCTTCAATTTAAATGCTTCTTATAGCTTGTACTTTCCACGGGGTAATACATTCACCGCGGGAACTCGTACACTTTTTCATCAATTTCTTTGTAATAAGTATATATATCAGGCCCGTAGGAAGCAATTTCAGTTGGGGGGGGGGGGCACAGCCATAGATTTTCAGTTGGGGGGGGGGGCACTATCAACTACCAAAAATTCCTTGACAAGCAAAAAACTTTTTTATTGAGGGGGCACAAGCATATAATAGCTATGTTTTCTATAGTAATCTATATACATGTAGCGGCAAAATTATTGGGGGGGGGGGGCGTGCCCCCCCCCCCGTTCTTACGGCCATGTATATACACTTTCAAAATCATGCACTGGCTGTTACAAAGTTTTATGTATATATATATATATACATATATATATATATATATATATATATATATATATATATATATATATATATATATATATATATATATATAATATATATATATATATATATATATATATATATATATATATATATATATATATATATATATATATATATATATATATATATATATATATATATATATATATATATATATATATATATATATATATATATATATATATATATATATATATATATATATATATATATATATATATATATATATACAGAGAGAGAGAGAGAGAGATAGATAGATATAGATATATTATATAGTTTTAAAAATTTTGATGTACAATCTTATCTTTTAGACTTACAAAAATTTGACCCCCCCCCCCCCCAAGTTGCAAATGATGCCTTAGAGGTAAATTATCAAAATTTTGAAAAAGCATTTGTAAACTGTGCAGACAAACATGGGGGAAAAGCGTAATCATAAAATTAGTGTACCATATATGAATTGTGGCGTAAGGAGGGCTATTTACAAAAGTACAAATGTTGAAAAACAAATTAATAAGTGCAAGACAGATAAGAACTAGAAAGAATTTAGAAAACAAAGAAATTATGCTACAAGACTTAAAAGGGTATCAGTAAGAAATTATTTCCAAGAAAGATGGGTAGAGGGGGGGGGGGGGCAAAAAAGTTCAGATTTTTGGAAAACTATCAAACCATTCCTATCCAAAAAATCAAAGCCTATAAAAACACAATTCTTTTATGGAAAAATGACGAAATTTTGAATGATCCAGGAGAAACATGCAAGAATTCTCATGAATTTTATGCTAATGTGGCAAGTGAAATAGCAATCTGATCAAAATCAGATCTTTGTTACGCTCCGAAATTCTGATGGTCGCTTTGTACAGCGACCATCAGCATTTCGGAGCGTAACAAAGATCTGATTTTAATCAGATTGGTGAAATAGGGAAAATGTAGTTTTTGATGAAAAAGACCATTGTAGTCCGAATGCCATTTTCTCAGAAATTTGATTTCAAGAAAACTGATGAAGATGAAATGACTAAGTTAATAAATAAATTTAATGTCAAGAAATAAACTGGTGTGGATACAATATCTGATAAACTTATGAAAGGACAAGATAGGCTAAGACCCCTTTTTGGCCCCTGGTTTGGGATGTCTTTTAGAATGATGCAACAGTTTATCAATAGAAAGCTGTTGTTACCCCTACCACAAAATGAGTACTGGTTCTAAGTTATTGGATACACAGAGGTAACAAGAAGGTCAGAAAATATGTTAATTTCAGAATTTTCTCATTTTTATGCAAATTTTCATCGATTTTACAGCACATTTTGTTTCAGAAAACATAGAGCACAAGCTTGCCTATCTACCAAATTTATATATTTCATACACTAGTATCAGATGCATCTCATGTGTAAAAATCTCAGATAGGCAAGCTTGTGCTCTATGTTTCTAGAAGTGAAAAGTATTTTCAAATTTTATGAAATTCCACCAGAATTGAGGAAATTCGGGAAAATGTCCTACTTCTGCACACTCTTGTGGTCTCTGTGTAAGCTTTGGATCAAAATTAGAGCTGGTTTTAAAACAAGCATCATTTTAAGTTGTTAAATACAAACTATCACAATTTTAACTGTGTTCGGATTTTTTCATTAAAAAAGGGGCCAGAATCGGCCGTTACCATACCTTGTCCTTTGGAGCACGTATTTTGAGTAAACATATTTCTATTCTTATTAATCTATCAATACATAAGGATATTTTTCCCGATAGACTAATATAAGCTCAGATCATCCCTCTGTACAAAAAAGAAGACCATTTGTATAAAAAATAATAATTATAGACCCTCCAGTATTTTATCTACTGTGTCAAAGGTTTTTGAAAAAGTTTTGAGTGTACAACTCTCTGACTATTTTGATGGTATTTTCAATAATACTCTTTGTGCATTTAGAAAAGGTCATAGATGACAAACTACACTACTGCGACTCCTAGAAGACTGGAAATGACTTTAGATCAGAATTTACATGGGGCTGCTATTTTGATGGACCTCTCTAAGGCTTTTGATTGTCTGCCACATGATATACTATTAAGAAAACTCTCTGCTTATTGTCTATCAGGCCTCTAAGTGGCTTCTAAAATTTAGGCGCCAGCTAGCGCCTTATCAAAAAAAATTTAGTCGCCAATGCAAATCTTAAGTCGCCAGGCAATTTTTCTGAGGCGCCAACTTTAAAAGATAATAGAATATAGGGACCCATGACGTACCTAAGAAAACACGACATGTAAATAATGTACTCCTTTTTTAAATTTCTTTTAGTTTTTTTCAGAAAAAATGTTAAAAATGTGAAAATTTCCGGCATTTGACGATCGCCAAGTCAATTTAAAATGGTCGCCAATTTGGCGACTTATGAAATTTTTTTAGGCGCCATGGCGACTAAATTAGTCGCCAATTAGAGCCCTGTCTATCTCCAAATTATGTTTCTATTCTGGGTAGCTACTAGTCTGAACGTTTTCAACAAGCATGAGCAAGTGAAACTTCAGGGAGTTGTCAGTAGTTGGGATGGTATAAAAAGGGAGTGCCACAAGGTTCTATACTTGGACCACTACTTTTAAATGTTTTTATAAATGACATTTTTTTTCATAAAGAATGGGTCTTTATTTAATTATGCAGGTCATAATACATTAGCCTATTGGCAAAAGGATTTGACACTTTGATAAATAATTTGCAAGATGAGATTTCTATATCATTGATATTCATTGATATGGTTTAAAGAAAACTATGTGCAGGCTAATCCAACTAAATTTCAGGCAATTGCCTTAGTAAGAAAACTTCTGCTAAGAAACCAGTATTTATGATTGATTTTAATTTCTGTCCTCTTGTTTGGCACTTTTGGTCTAAGAAAAACACCAGAAAAATTGAAAACATTCAGGAACGAGCTTTACGTTTTTATTTATGAAGATTTGGAAAGTAGCTATGAATCATTGCTGCACAAGGCAGAATTACATTCCCTAGAGATTAGAATAATGCGCAGTATGGCTCTTGGATGTTTAAGGATTATACATGACCTTTCTCCAAGATGTCTGTCAGACTTAGTGAGTTTTAAGAAAGTGACATACAATTTTAGTTATTCAAATATTTTAGAAATACCAAAAGATGGAACTTCTTCTTATGGTAAAATGTCTTTTAGAGATGCAGCACTAGTTCTATGGAACTCCGTACCTGAAGATTTTGAATGTCAAACTAACTTTTTTACATTTTAAACCCATGAAAGCCTCCTGGAGCGGGAAGGGCAATGGGTGCACAGCCAGCTCCACTAGGTAAGATATGTAATCTTGTTTGTGTGTCTGTACATTAAAAAAAATAACAAAATAAAAATATGAAATCAATCATAGAATGAGTAATAAGTACGCTTACCAGTCATACACTGGGTAATGAGTACGCTTACCTATCATAAAATGAGTAATAAGTACGCTTACCATAAATCATACACCGTGTAATAGGTACGCTTACCAATCATAAAATGGGTAGTAATTACACTTACCAATCATACACTGGGTAATAAGTACATTTACCAATCATACACTGGGCAGTAAGTTCGCTTACCAATCATACACTGGGTAATAAGTACGCTTACCAATCATACACTGGGTAATAGGTACGCTTACCAACTATACACAGGGTAATAAGTACGCTTACCAATCATACAATGAGTAATAAGTACGCTTACCAATCATATACTGGGTAATAAGTTCGCTTACCAATCATACAATGGGTAATACGTTCACTAATCAATCGTACAGTGAGTAACTCTACACTACGAAAAAAGAGTGGATAGCCCAGGTCTAGACATTTTTTCTAGATGGTGATGGCTAATTTTTTTATGTATATTATCTCTTGTCATGTATGTATGTATTTTTAATGTAGAAACTCTTAAAGTATTTGAGAATAATTTTCTATTTTTGCCAATTGTTTTTTTTTTTATGAAACGAAGCACAATCTGTTGTAAGTAATAGGAATTATGCCCCTTTCTATACCTTATTTTCACTGCATACAAAAATTCAATTGCAATCTACAGTTCATAAATCAATTTGTAATCAATTCAATCAGTATTTACATTTCATTAAGCCGAGGTAAAATTGAACACTGTATACCAAGTATTTGCATTTATTTTCCCATTAAAAAAAAACTAATGGTAATTTACTATATTATACTTCGTCGTTGAACATTTTTTCCGGGATTCTCTCCACAATTTCATTTAAAATAAATTTTTGTTGTTAGTATTATATTATTTATCCTATATTAAAAAATTAGATAGAAACTCAATATTTACACCTTCATACCACATAATTTGCTAAAATCCTCAAGTGCACATAGAGGATCCTTAAAACTCCCTCTATTAATTACCGACCACCTGACGTAGATCTAATTTTATTCGAAGATGTACCTTTATCAATCTACACCGTTTTTTTGAAAAAAAAAAAAATGACTCACTGGCTCAGTGGTACTTTTTAAAATCTGGACCCAAACGATTTTTATAGACAAACTGACAAGCCATGACACGTGATAAAAACTGGATACAAACAATTATTAGACAAATTGACAAACCGGGTGCTATGTATCAGCTGTTCGCCATCCTATACCAACATCAGGTTGACATGTCAACAAACTTATCACTACTACACGTGGTAAATATTAAAAAATTAAATCACCGCACTGAAATTCAATTCCTTTCAATTTAAAAAGTGATGAATGAAGAAAATTTAAAGAGACATTGAGCGATCAAACTTGAGGAGTCTAAGGTTGTGGAACCGGTCGGACGACTCGGGTATTAAAAGAGAAGAGTATATTGATGTGTATCACTGCATACTGAGCTACTATGACGGGACCTTCAGGTGTTCCGGGGAAGCTCTTATGCTGGGTTATAGGACTGCTTCTTGTGGGACCCCAGCTTTCTCAAAGTCAAAAAGGTAAGGAAAACTTATCATTAGAGATGTTGGGAATTTGATGAATTCCGTGGAAATATTTATTTGTATATTTTCCAGTGGAACAAGGAAATTGGGGGTATCCGTGTATGATCGATACCCATACCTATGCATAATAAGAGTACGCTCAGACCATCCAGAATGGATGTAATATATGTATATCTAAACTTTACGTAATTAAAAAAAAATTAAAATGTTATTTGGGTTATGCTTCATATAGATTGTGGGTATCCATTCAAACTAAAAAGTTCATTTCGCAACATCTTCATATCAATAAAAAGTTTTATTCTCTAAATATGATTTATTAAGACCATTGAAGATACCTGTATAGACATCTGTTGATAATCATTATGATTCCAGTAATTTTTGACAAATACGCGTACAGAAGAAATAGACCGATTTTTTGAAAACAAAGTTAGGTTTATATCTTGATCTTATAATGCAAGGATGATCAAATACTCGCGATTTTTTTTATAATAAAGAAAAAAAGATGCGTAGCAGAATTGAGAGGGGAAAAGTCGTCGAACTCAATAAGAAAGACCTTTTCTTTTTCACCGGTACACGGTACAATTGATGTTGGGAATTTCAGATAATTTGTAAGAGCTGCATGAACTGACCGTCTCGACGATTTCAATCACATTTAAAGCGCGTGTCCGCAGAGTGACATGATTTTCACTGGAGTCTACTTGTGTTACAAGCCTTATAAACTGAATGCTGCGCAATGGGGTTCTTAAATCAGTTTTACAAACAATCATTATACACCTTAAAAGCGCATTCAAGGCTTGAATACGCGTATATAAAAAATAACCGTCTGCAAAACAGAGGATCGTATTATCTATCCATGTATTAAGGGACGGATCCTCAGAATGATGAACAATGTAAGAGCAAAGACAAGGCTTTGGAAGCTATCTAATTTATTTAATCTCTCCTTTGATACACATTGTCTTACGATGACACAGAAAGTACAGCAACCTGACTTCATATTGTCATGTAAATATTATACCCTGAATTTAGTTATTTGGTTCACAGATAATAAAACAGGTCATCGAAGAAAAACTTAGAATTGATCAATATGCAAATTTTTATTTAAGAATATACCGGTGTTACCTTCCATGTTGTATTGAAAGTACGAATCTGTACATAACAACATTTACACCATATGTGATAAAGTCTGAAAGACACAACAAATAAAAAGCGCCCCTCCTCCCCAACTCCGAGTTTCAACACCAACCCTTACCCAAAAATATGAAGTTCCCTCTTTTCCACTTCTATTTGCATGTTCAAAATGAATCACTTGTTGTATACGATTTCAAATGAAAAGGGAAAACGAGATAAATATACCATACTGCGCTTAGGAATTTTTTTCCCAGTGTTAAAAATTCAGTGAGTTTTTGGTATGTTTTGTCCGCGGTTTCAAAAATCTTAGGCTTTCCAATGTAATTCGTTGATCTGCATAAAGATCAAGCAAGGCGGTGTCTAGGATGGTATAAAGTACAAGCAAGTGCATTTGTTCGCAACAAAATCCTGTGTTCAAAATCTAGAATAAGGATTTTCAAATATCGTGAAAAATTGGAATGCAAAGACACTCAGAAATCTGGACACCTATTAAGAACCCAGAACCCAACTTGTTTTCAGTTTATGAATTCTCAAAAATAAAATACTAGTGTTGAAATACCACTGCCACAAATACTTTTATGAAAAATTATATATTCTTTTGTCACAAACGGACAAACGATATGAAAAAGCAGCTGAAGACAAGCCATTAAACGTTTATTTTCTTTTATCTACATTGCATTTAATTCATGAGAAAATTTACAGCCCTTTAAACGATCATTTTGAATTATTTTAATTTTTTTTCACAGACGATCATATGCAAAGAAAATAATTTAGATATATTTATGATAAAAAGATAATGTAGTAATAAAATACCGTAATTGAACATCATAGAAAGTCTACAATTTCTTAATATTTTAGGGATCTTATGCTAGTTATGAAAGCCCTTTAAAAAGATATAGATTGACAGATAAGACTATTGCTAATGTAAGTCGATGTCAACAAGCATGCTTGTATTTTTTAAAACGTTTCATGACCAACAGTGCACATATTATAAAGTACAGAAAGTCCACTTAAAGATCAAAGATTATAGTGCAACTTGGGTATTATGAACTATTTTAAAGAGATCAAAGATCGAGTTCAAGGTCAGCAACCCTGGTATTTTGTAAAATGTACCAAACAAAATATAAAATCCCTACCTCTTACGGTTCCCAATAATGATGTTTGACAGATGGACAGACAGAATTAAGAACCTGGGCATATAATCCCTAAATGCTGCTCTACTTTGCAGATGACACAAATAGGGGTTGTGAATGCAAATTGGAAATTCACAGTGCTTTTTGCAAGATAAAATTTTAGATAATTTAATGGTCTTTGAAAATACCTCTCTTTCTCTTCTTGATTTTCATGGTTTGTAAAATTTTCGGGTTATCTTATAAATGAGCAGAGATAGAACGACTACCCATATTCTTAAATCTTGGGAATATTATCGTAGAAGAATTTACTTCTTCAATGTAAAAATTATACGCAATAATATAAGTGAGTACAAAAATACACCCAACTCTCAAAAACATGAAAACAGTTTGCAGATGGGCAAAGAAAACATTTACCTTGCAACGGATCCAAATTATAATTAGTATAGTGTATCTTTTTATAAAAGTAAATAGATTTAAATGTCGATGCAAACTGTGAATATACATATACATTAAAAATTTTACTTAATATTTTTTTTAAAGGGGGGGGGGGGTCACTTCCAAATCACTTGTAGAAAATCTAAAAATCCAGATTACTTCTAAATGAAAAAATATATTTATGTTTCTTTTTCCCCCGTATTTGGAAAAAGAGAAAAGTTCAGTAATATATATCGATTTTCAAAAAAGAATCTATGCAAAATTAATATTTTCAGCTGAATTATTCAACTACGGGTCGTTGTCCTTGGGTAAGGTACAAGCATATCAAGAGTTTTCGATTTTACGCCTTTGATAAATAATACGACATACCGTCGCTGTCAAAACACACAAACAAAAACCACCCAAACAAGTACCAAGGGATTAGCATGGAGAAAAAAGTGAAGGGAAAAAATCATATTTAAAAAGTACAAATCTCAGAAACCTCATTGATTGATCTATATGAAGTATACCATGTCATGGGTCAAAATGAAAGCATTAAGTAATTGATCGCTCGACAAATATGTCTATAAACCTAAGCAAATACTTCACCAGTGGCAGCCTATTCAGTCCGAAAATGACCACGCCAAGAACTAACATGGTACTCTACAAAAAAGAAAATCTAATTCCATTTGGATTAAATGAGTTATGTCAACATAACCGGTTTGCAGACCCTTGCGAGAATTGTAGTTTTATAAAGTTCTAAATGTAATTATTCATATTCATTACTAGGAGTATATCAACTGGGACCAGCCTGTCTTTTTTTGGTGCACATTTCTTAACTACAAGTGCTGCTTAGCGATGTCTAGTCAGATAAACAGTTAATTGATTTATTTATACCAAAGTCAAAATAGGGGTAAATTAAATGCCTGGTACACGAGCGAGGTGTAACACATAGCTTAAATATTAAAGGATAAAAAAGTCGAATTGCATAATGGCTGCAAGCTTCTTTTAAACAAAATTCTTTTTGTAATGTTTGATGATTAAAACAAAAGAAACCTGAAATGATTATTCATTTTTTGTGACTGATTCGGATATGTTTCTGAATAATGAAGGAATGAATGGCATAAAGCAAAATCAGTTTTACTGAGCTGTGTATTTTACCATAAATTGATGTATTCACCTTGTATTTCTCATCCACAGTATACAGTTTATAGCTGAAAGCATATATTTAATTTCAGATTTCAGAAAGGCAAAGTCAGGAATTTTATCCTAAAAACTGGCATTTATAAATAGCACGTTTAAGTTTTAGCGATTTTAGGAGTAATTTTATTTCTTTTCTAGAACAATATTTGTGAATTATTAGCGACACTTATTTTTAGCCTTGCCAAGACCATAATGCCAAAAGTATAGATGGTCGCTGAACTCGAGATAAATCGTCAAACGTTGCTGTATATAAATGTATATTAAAATATTTCTGAAGTTTTTTTTTTTTTTTTTTTTTTACCAAAAAAAGCTAAATATAACTTTACATCATGGCAATCTGCATCCTCTTAAGCATATGCTCTGATGTTAAATCTAACTGTGTATCAACACCCAATGATAGTCAATTAATGATATACTAAACGGTTATGTCCTATTTATAAGAATAAAAAGACATTTTATCACGACTAGATGGATTGGACTGAGAGCAAAAAGGCGTAAATGGAGACTGCTGACTGACTTTGTAATTTAAATAAGTTAAACTACAGATATTGTTGACTTCAGTTTGCCAGACTTTGAGAAATGTCTCCTTGAGCCTTTGTTCCCGTTTTGCACACATTTGAATTTCAGGATCTGGTTGCACGAACATTCGTTAAACTTACTTGCACAAAGCTTACTGACAGTTGAAGCTTGATTATTCCCTCGCAACGAAGTTGAAGGGATACAGTAACGCGCTTGTGAATGAGTGGATGAGTGCATCATGCGGAACGGAAGTAATAATTTACACCGGGATCCTAGAAGTCCTCTTTTGCGAAGGGATGTTCCGCTCTGCGGTGCCTTGTTAATTTTTATAATTTAATAACAGATTTTAACTTTTAAACATATAGAATCTCAGTTTAAAGATACTCTATAAGATTCTAAATGTGTATAGTATCTGTATTTGTGTTTATTCCTTATGCTTGAATCGTTATTGTGAGATCTAGCAATCTTGTTGTAAAAATCACAAAAATATAATCTAAGGGTTTCCTGAGGTATTGATATTAGGAAATAGAAATATTATCAGCACTGTATTATATTCAAGCTTCTATAGTTTGATGATCAACTATTTTAAACTCTAACCCTCTTTTTTTCATTGAATGTTTGTAGTTTTGAACACACCCGACTTTCTAGCCGTCTATGTATGTAATATGTACATCGGCGACAATAAATCTACCATCAGGTCAGGTACAGTGGCTGGAAGAATGGATCTTATAACAAGATCAGTATAGATTCATCAGATAGATCTAGAATCTATGCGACGCAGTTGCAAATGTTTGCAGCACATATGTGCCGGTAACAAAGGTACAATTTATCGACCATTGAAGGGGTACGGGTTCCTCTCGAAACATATTGTCATCGATGTCAATATGCACAACTAGTATATGTGCAATAAGGGTAGGTATACAAGTACGAGGGGTTATCAAAAAGTTCGTGGACTGACGCGATAAAATTAATAATATGTAGTCTCTGCTTACAAAATTTATGCGGAACATAAAACAACAAAAGTTTAAGAAATGTTGAAAATTTTAGCTTGATACGTTGAAAATTTGCCAAATTATTCTGAAATTAAAAAGACTTTATGTGATCACCCGGCGCTGTCGCCGTTTAGTGTCATGACGTCCGCTTAACGTCATTGTTTCTTAATGTCCGCTCTCTCTACCTCATACACTTATCTTGATGAGATTACCTGGAGTTAAGTAAGGACTTAAACCCGTCTTATTTATATGAATTTAAAATGTCATGAGCAGCTTTTTTCAATGCATATAATATTGTAAATGGATCTTTATATGGGAAAAGATCCTCACTTGATTATGCCAGAATACTTAGCTTGTTGGAGTTCAATTTCTACCACACATGATCAACGTCACTTTTCGACGTGACTGACTTTTGACACCCTGACTACAAATCGACACTAACTGTGCATATTTCATCTCTCTGAATCTTTTTGGGCATTAAAAAACAAGTACTCTGGATGCATTTTATTTTTCTGTAGCCAGTTTAACATTCCTTAGGTCAATACCAGTTTTTCCAGGAGCGAAACTCTATAGAGTGTTTGAAAAAGAAACCCCTCCCCCCTTTTGACGTTATTTTCAAGCCCATAATTGTTTGGACACTCCATATAAAATTTACGATAAAATTTCATAGAAATTACAGAATGGGGTAAAAATTGCAAATTTTACTGAACAAATGTGTCGTACCACATGCCTGAATTAACGAGATTTTTTGATGACAAATACTCATATCTAAAGAGTTTTTCTCAGTTACAATCAGGTAGAAAAAAGCGTCATATTAGAGGTTGCGCCGCCTGGACATACCTTTGCTTACAAAAACACTAACACTTTATTAAAAAATAAAAATTATGATTTATGGTTTATTCTATAGATAGAGAAGATGATGCTAACTTAATGTGTAAAAATTCATTGATGTACCTAAAGCGGTTTTAATTTTATCACGCTAGTCCACGAACTTTTTGATAACCCCTCGTATATTGCCGTGACGACAATATGCACAGGGCGACAAAATGTACCATCACAAAGAGCAGAAATATGCAGAATTGCTACAATACCGGTTATATTGATAGATTAAAAAAAAATTAGTATATGCATCTTCGCTAGTCAATGGTTTTCGGTCCGCTCCTGCTGCTGCAGAGCGGACCGAAAACCCTTGGGTAGCTGAGTTGATCCAAAACTAATGTCTCAACTGCATTAAAAATCTTTATTAAATATTAATGTTATCAACAAAATTATACATACTAATACCTCTATCTATTTTCACTTTTGCCTTAATATTTCATTCAGTAATATTTAATACCTTTTGAAATACCAAGATAAACACAAAATTATATCTTCTGTCCTTCCTGGTATACTTTTATTTTGACAAATAGAATATACAACATGATAGTCATGTTGTATATTTTATTTGTCAAAATAAAAGTATATCAGGAATGACACTTCTCTATTGATCCCCGCACGGCAAAATGTTACCGAAATGTTATTATCGTCGTTATGACGTTACTTTTCGGCACTCACCTTTCACAATCTTCTATCTGATAATCTTTACTAATATTTTGCTATAAAGCGTCTTGTTTTGAGTTGTAGTTTTGAAATTATTTGAATTTTGTCTAATTGTTATTCTATAGTTACTCCGTTTGCGTAGATCTTAGGTATAGTTAGATTCAAGAGTAAGTGACGAAGTATGTCTACATTTACGCACGGCAAAATGGATATGCAAATGCACTATGGAAAGTTAAAATATTTTTGTAATGGCTCAAAACTAGACCCTCCAGTACAAGTTGGAAGGTACATGAAATAAAACTCACATATATATGTGAGAGATTTAAAATTTTATGGACGACTGAAAATGAGTACCGAAAAGTAACGTCATAACGAAGTCGGTAACATTCTTGCACCGCGGCGATAGACGAGACCTAACGTTGTATTTATTTTAAAAAGTATTGCATATATCTGAAAGAAATTTTAAGGCAAAAGTAAAAAAAAAAGGCAGAGATTTAAATAGATAATATTTGTAGGCAAAAGTAAAAAAAAAGACAGAGATATAAATCTATAAATATATAATTTTTTGTTGATTACTTTTTTATACAATTGTAACATTACTTTTGGACTAACCCTAGTAATATTTAGCACTATCTTTTTCATGCCAAATAATAATGAAAATGTCCTTGATCTACAATATCGTCGTGACTTGCTAAACTGTGATTGACAGAAATGCTAACCTTAAACCCTAAACCACCTACTTGTCAACAATTCAATAATCTGGTCTGAATACAATGTACTCTTTCTTATTTGTTAAAACAGACATTCAGTTTTGATAGACTGGATAATCTTTTTGACGAATGCATAACCGGCGAGGGAGCTATTGAATTGGGCGTGCATTTAATATGCATTCCACCAATGTCTTTTACGTCATCTCTATCGCGTCCTTTGAGACTGGTTAAAAAAAAATCTCTAAACGCCCACGTAGACTAAAACTGAATATGGGAAAAAATTCAAACAATATGAAATCTTTAACTCTGCTCTATTTTGGAGATAGTTATCTTAAAATTAAGGTTGTATTGTGACTCTTCGGGTTCATTTTAAACGTCTTAAACTTGTACAGGACTGAGTGGCTCTACTACGGGATACTATATGTAAAAATCAGAACACCCCACCCCATCTTCTTTACCGAAAAGCGCACACATGTGCCTCCATTTAAAAGTTTTTTTTAATCTCTTCCAGAAATTTGATTGTTCATCAAGCGTACTACTTTTATATAACAAAATGTGTAAAATATACATAGATTTGTTTTGCGATTTTTTCTAACGAAGAATTTACCTTCCTCTCCCTCTCTCTCTTTCACACACACACACCCTCCCTCACACAAACACACACACACACACCGATTTACAAAGTATAGGAGTAATCAAGTCGGGACCAATTGAATTTTTTACATATTTTTACTCAACATTTGTATTTAGATTTTCTGAAATATGTGCCCAAGTGATATATCTTTGTAATCTGTTCATCTAAATGTTTCATTTGTCCAAAGAAAAAAAAACTAGTTCGCACAAAGAACAGATTTATTAGAACAAATCGTCCGAATAATATATAATCTTCGAGCAAATTACAACCAGAACACACAATTCTCTGGAAAAAATATATATAATTCATAATACATATATTTAAATATATTCGTTCAAAGGCATTTTTTTATCTGAGGTTTCAATAGTACCGTATTATAAAATGAAGTTATTGTCTCCCTGAATTTTAATAATACCGGTATGATATTAGACTTCTGACGGTTGTCCGATCATGACGTGAACTGTTAAGGTCAGACGACACGTTCCTCAATACTATATAATTTTTCCTAAGAATTTGTCATTTAAGTATTGCCACTTTAACAAGTTTCCTCTTAAAAAATTGAGGTACCTTACCAGGCATTTGTGCAAGATACCAGAGGATGGTATTTCGTATATAATCCATTTGGTAATATTTTGAATTGCCAATATTACAATTTTTGGTTTACTTATTTTGAAAGACATTTTGAAAACAATTTAGAAATCACAAGAGAATGACAATTATGAATATAATTTTTGATGTTTTACGAAGAGATACAAAACAGATATTTTAGGATTGAGTCGTCATACTTTAAGCTATTTAGTATCAGAGTTACTAAAGCTGTTTAGTATCAGAATACTAAATAGGTATATACTGTAAGATAAATGTACTTCATTTAGTGTACGATATTTGGCAGGAATTAAATTTCGAAACAAGTCAGCGTAGATTTGATTTAGCCCTTCCTGAATGTGCTTTGTATATACACTGTAAGACAATAAGCGATGTACTTGATTTAGCGGAAACTGCTTTCCGCGAAAGGCGCTAAATAGAATACACCGCCAAATGTAATGCGTTTAAAATTTGTGTCCCTGTATTACTGTGATCATCAAAAGTGGTTTCAGTTTAATGAAAGCTACATAAAATATATGCATAAAATTTTTCTTTAAAAAAGTACATTAAGCACATGAGCCAAATAAATAAAACCTAAAAACATTATTCCATTAAAATGACGTATACCGGCGGTTTTTAACTAATATATATAGATAAATCTGCGCATAAGTCGCATTTTAAAGTAAATCGGTAATAATCCTCAGCTTTCAGACCGCAAATAAAATTGCCTATAAAATGTTTTGATATTTTTGTCCCATTGTGTCGAGGGCGTGAGAACTAATCTGCTTCAATGAATCGAGAAATGCTAACCACGAAATTTCATTATGGCTAAGACATCTTCACGGGTATTACTGTACATCTTTTAACGGTTACGCTGCAAAATGGGGTAATGAGTAAATTAAGTTTATTACTGGGCGTGAATATCCAAATGCATGTACACCTTAAAATTAGGGTAATGTTTAGATCGGGTACTTTTAGAATATAAATTATTTCATCCATTTATTTAAATAGTCATTTCATACCAGGATTTCATGACAAGTTTTATAGATTAGAATGAGTGCATATGATCTAGGCTCTTAGAAATCAAATGTAAGCGAAATTTGTATATAAACACACACACACATATATATACATAAATATTTAAAACTATTGTTGTGGAATTTGTATTGTTTCTGGAAATAGTTTTCATTTTTTCTATCATTACCGGTTAGAGAGAGAGATTGAGAGAGAAAAACAATCGGTTAATTAACTCTGTTAAATGTTTCAAATTTTAGTGCAAGTTCTTAAAATCATTCTGAAAACTGGAATATAGAATATCAGTAACTCATTTTATAAAGGTTCATTTGTGAAAGTGCATAATTATTTGTGAAGTACATTTTTTTCCTATCACTTTTGAATGTATATTGAATGAATGTCTTGAATACAGAGTACAAGTTTACCAGTCACAAACTCTGTGTGTAAAGAGTCACACAAACTCTGTGTGCACAGGCATCGTTTCTTGGTATCCTCTGTATTCAAGCCACAATGGTATGCTGATATTATTATTATTATTATACCCCGCTTGAAAAGCAGGGGGTATATGATGATGGGGTGTCCGTCCGTCTGTCCGTTACGCTTTGGGGTACCCATCTCTTATCCGCAACTCCTCTTATACCACTGAATGAAATTTTATGAAACTCTCACAGAATCTTTGTTACATAGTGCCATTGTGCATCTCCAAGTTTTTACTCTTTGATCGGACACATATTTCGGGTTTCCCATAGTAAAACATGGACACTGCCATTCCTTTTATAATATTGAGGGGTACCCATCTCTTATCCAGAACTCCTCCTACACCACCGAATAAAATTTAATAATACTTTCACAGATTCTTTATTACATAGTGCCATTGTGCACCTCCTATTTTACTTTTTGATCTGACACTTATTTCGGGTCCCCCATAGCAAACCATGGACTTTGCCATTATAATCATATGGGAGGCGGGGGGGGGGGGTATCATTTTGTGAGCTCAGTGCTCACAGTACCTCTAGTTTTTTTTTTTTCATATCTTCATGAGCTGTTAACCTCTTCATTATTTTTGATTCAGTTTCAGACAATTGTGGGAATTCTAAATATTTTACATTTACACAAATATCATAAATATGGTATTGTACATCTTCCGTCATCCTCACAACGTCAGGAGTCCTGTGTCAACTCGTTGTCGTGGGACCCCTGACAAATTTCATTCGATATCTTACGGGCTGACAGCAGCGACGTCTTTTTGAAAAATTACAAATCTTGATAATGATTGTTTTCTCATCTCTCTCAACCAATCACATTAAGCCTTTTGGTGATAAACAATGCGTAAAAGGTGCTTTTAAGGTGTAAACTGATTCCCCCCTGTTTACATTATCTGTCTACTTCAATTTTATTTTGGTGCTTCTCAGTGAGAGAAGCAAGTCCGGAAAAAAAGAATTAAATTTTTCAGGGGTCCCACGGGAGTTGACACAGGACCACTGACGTCGTTGTGAGGATGATCTTTCCATATATAACTCTATTGTAGAAATGATTCATTCTATAATATGCTTAAATTTGATCATACTGATATCACTGTAAATGCCTCCTGAAGGCCATTGCTTGGTGAATAAACAATATATATATATATATATATATATATATATATATATATATATATATATATATATATATATATATATATATATATATATATATATATATATATATATATATATATATATATATATATATATATATATATATATATATATGTTTCGTATCGTCGATATCTCCCAAATTATTGTATTTGTATACAAAAACGTACATGTGTTTATAAAGAGAGGAGTAAAGTCTGTTGCACTTTAAAATTTTATGAAATCAAATTCAGTGTGAAGGTAACAGGTTATACGAGTGGTATCAAGTAGGTGGGCAAATAAGTTACTGGAAACCGAGGCAAACAGCAATTAGCCCAAATAAGGACATGACCTATATCTATTTATTATGTATAGTGCAGGATCATATGAACATGAAAAGTGCGAGGAATTTGAAAGTCAGTGACACAAGTTCTTGATTTGGAGAAAAAGTATTCAGAAAAAAAGTAGGAAGATTTGGCGGAGGATTAATTATTTTTAATGGTCATTTTAGCTATCATTATCAATGGCCTTTTAAATGGACCACACCCATCAATATGATGGAAAAACAATTTGAAAATGCGTGACATACAAAGGATATATTCTTCATTTAATGCTTGAATGTTAAATGCGCTAATGGCAACATTTTGAAAACAAACACAAACAGTCTTGTTGCTATACCTATGATTAAATTTAGAAGAAAAAAGTCCTTTTTTAACCATCTTCTCAGTAATGATGAGCGTTCAATTGAATTGAGAAATTGGGAAAAACCGGTTTAAAATGGCTTTAAATTGGCCCCTTTCAGTTTTGAAAATAGGATCAGAAAAAAATTAAAAAGCCTGGCGAAGACGCTGATCATATTTGTCCTTTCTGACGGGAAAATATTCTATAGCAATAACTACATGTATGTTGGTTGTGTAATGTTTTCTTTTTACAAGAGACAGGATTTAACTTATGAAATCTAGAATGGGAAACCTTGTGTTCTGTAAAGTTATATACCACCATGCTATAAACTGTTTGTAAAATCACAAATTTATCCCCCCTTTATTATGAATACTATGTTAAATATAAAAGAAGCCCACTGTTTCAACTGTAGTTATTTATAATCACATGATAACCTTAATGTATGCATTATACATATATTTACTCGCTATGAGGACAATGGCAAGTTTTTTGTCCCCCTAGACTGCAGCTATTCCCCGAGGCGCAGATAATAGCACATCAGTAGAGCTACAGTCTCATCGGAGGCTTGTGTTTTTCAGGCCCGTAGCAACGGTTTCAAAAGTGGGGGGGGGGGGGCAACTTCCCCAAAAATCTGACAAGCAAAAAAAAAAAAAAAAAGAAAAAAAAAAAAGAAAAGAAAAGAAAAAAGAAACCTGATTAACTGTCAAAATCCTGGAATCTGTCAGTGCTCGACCTTAGAGCAACAAAATAAAGGGGGGGGGGGGGGCAACCAACATCTAAAGAAAAATTTACTATAGCAAAATACTATAATCAGAAAAAGGGTGTACCTCCTGCCCCCCCCCCCCCCCGCGTTCTACGATCCTGATTTTAAATTACCATTATTATAACAGCAACACCGGAAAGAAAATAGCTTTGGGATTTTTATTCCAATGGCCAATAATGCTTTGTAAAATTCTTCGATTTAACGAGGACAGCCATTAGCGCCCACAGATGGCAATGCCAGTACTAAACGCCTCACAACAAACATAGAATATCGGCATATTTTCAACACTCGTCGATTATTTGGGGAGGTGGAGGGTCCGAACAATAATTCTGTTAATTAATATAGACTATTTCATTGAAATACGATGTAGTACATCATTATATGTATTAAATTCCATCGAGTGGTACAATCGTTGTATAAGTTACGATAATTGAATGGCTTAATTTTTATAACAATTATAAAAAGTTACCTACCGGTACATAAATTTATATTTTTTCAGCATGTGATCAGGCACTTGGTCTGGAATCAGGGGATGTAAAGAGGGAGCAGCTGAAATCCTCCCCAACAAGGGCGGATCTAGATATAGAATATGGGCGTTATAACTGTTGTTCAGGTACGTTTTTAGCAATAAAATACATGTAGATTATGAAAAAAATGCACTGGTTTAGATAACAATTTCACGCGTTGCAATTTTTTACGTAAATATTTGTACATTGATACATAAAAGATAGTGATGCCAAGTTAATCCATGCTATTCATGCTATAAATATGTTTTCAATAGATTATAGAAATTTAATTTGAATAAGCAGTCCCATACAGTGATGTAAAAATTTGCCTATCTATTTCACAGTTAAATGATGCTCGCTTTCAGCCGCCTTATCTATATATATATTAGGGTCTTGTTAATGATATATTATGGTAATTTATTTTGTGTCGTTAAATTCATGTAATTTGTGCGTAGGCCCAGGTCGTGAAACATGTATCATATCTGATTTAGTTATTAAATATAATATATAATCCGATGCTAAGAGGTTAAATGGATTTAATTCTGAGAAACTGACATCGTCAAAAATTCATGACCGGTCGGGTTTACAGTAGCAGGGGCAAAACAAAAAAAAAGTGCTGACGATCAACCATAAGAATTGAAGAAACATCACATGTATGAAAGGATGTATTCTGCTAAGATAAATTGATTTAAGGAAGTTGTAAACACTAGTGAAAAATGTTTTTGGAATTCTATTAAATTGTATCAAACTGAGTTTATCTAGTCCATTTTCAACATTGGGTATCTGCCATATTTCTTCAGGAAAAATGTTCAAAGACATTGACGCCCTGGAGAACAATAATCACTATGTGTACTTACATTGGGAAAATACATGCAAATATTTAGTGTTATATAATGTTAAAATGTATACTTTCTTCAATTTTAAATTCTGACATTTACTGTAGATTTTCATTAGATTATTCCACTCAACATCAAAGGACAGATCACTCTAACCAAATAGAACTCTTCAGTGAACAGGGTTCAGAGCCTCCTTAAAACTTGTTGAAATTGATGTTTTCATTAAAGTGTTGAAAATATAGCGGGAAACTAGACTTCTTTGGATTTTTCATAGATTTGTCTCTAAAAGCTTATGATCTAGAATTTAACTTTTATTCATATTACACTGCAGAGAATCAAAATGTAAATAGAAAATAGGGGTTAGTGTGCAAAAAATATGCTTATTTTGATGGATAAAATAAGAGAAGTACGGATAAAGAATATAAGACTGACATTTTAGCAGAATGGATCCTTAAATTCAAAATATGAATTATTCCAAGTAATTTTGAAAGCATATAATTTTTAATTTGTAATAAATATGGCCTTCTGTACTTTCAGACTAGTTTTATTAGCAGGTAAGATGTGCAAAAACTGATCAGTTCACCATATCGAATTGAAAAGTCACGTAAGACTTCTCATCAAAGTTTGTTGTCTGTAACTTTTTACTTTTTCGATTTCTCTCCAGAATTCCAATTCTTGGAAAAGGGGAATAAAATAAAAGGCCTTTAAAGGGAAAATAATTAGTAAAATAGAAAAAAAAACTTGATGGAGTGATTTTAAAATCTCTAAATGAACCACTGCGTAGGTCAAAAAATGAGAAAATCCACGCAGAAGCTTTTTTTTATGTAGGAAGATACATGTTTGTTCGAATCTTCCGTCCCCGGAGCTTGGATGAGGTCACACTGTGGGGATTACAGATTTACATGGAGATATATATATATAGAGAGAGAGAAATTCTTTAAGATTTTTTTTTCAGGTTAATTGAAATAAATTTGATTGATTGATTGTGTGTGTTTAACGTCCCGTTTGAGATTTTTATCTCATATAGAGACATCGCCTGCTTTAGGTGAAGTGACACAAATAATGACCTATACTTGGTGCTTAATTCCTGATCCATTTTTGACAATATAAATTCATTATTTATCTGTTTTAAGTAATGGTTCTAAAATTTCTTTATCTTGATTTTAAAAAAATGACTTCAAGAATACCCTGAATTCATCAAAAATCAAAATGGTACCCATTTTTATGAGAAAAAAAATATGGCTCAGGGGACGGATAGCCCTCCCTGACCGCCCCCCCCCCCCCCCTTTGCAGAAACCTGGTGACGGCCCTCTTTTAAACGTTTGACGCCGGTAACGAGATTCGAACGGAGACCTCCCGAACACGAAGTGAGCGGTATTCTAAGTGATGTTACAATCCTCATCATAGTACACAAACCATGGCCTTGGCACTGTATATTACTAAGTGTAGAGAAATTCCACATAAAAATACATGGGATTTTTTTTTTTACTTTAGAAATCTTTTCAAGGAAAGTAGAGCCACAATTAAAAATGGTAATTAGTAATTATCCTCAAGAAGTGAAGATTCAAATTTCCTTTTGCAGGGCTATAGAAAAAGAGTTACATATAATAACAAACGGAATTAATTATCAAAAATTAATCTCATTTTTTTGAAAACTGCAAGGCCATAGTAATACTAAATTACAAGCATCAATTTGAAGTGTCCGTTAATTCCAGTTATGACCCCTGTGGCTAGGATGGGTAACAACTGGGGATCAACATGTTACATAGGAAGATATTCAAATACATTCTCATGAGACACAGCAGGGCCCTAAGTACTCATATGAATATAAATTGAGATTGTTCCAATTTGGCCATAACAGTAACTCAGTTTTTTCCCATAGAGAAGAAATAGGAATGAATAATTGAAACATTCTTTTCAAAAACAACAGGGCAACAAACAATCAGTTAGAATGCAAGCATTCACATGTATGGTGTAGATTCAAACGCTCCACTGGTTAAGACACACTATAGGTTAACAATTTGGTTTAAATTTGACAAATATTTAAATTTCTGCAAGACCATCGGGGTATTTTTTTTTTAAATATGACACACAAAGACTCAGTATACTTTTGAAGGTTATGTAAAATTTTGTATGATACGAGTTGGAGATGTTCATTTCCGAAGTTTTAGTGCTTCCTAAGCGAAATTATTTATGCAAATCACAAGATGTATCTTGAAAAATTCTCTTGTGTAAATTTTATCAGAGAAATCATTTGCTGCTTGGTGTCCCTCAAATGTGACAGCGGAGAATTGGTACGAGGTATCCTTCAGTGGACCTCATAATGTCACCGGTATCAGAGTGCAAGTGCCTGTCAACAATGTCTCAACACACGACCCCTACCTCACAGAATTCTACGTCTTCCTTGAATACGCCTCCGCAAAGCTGGGGAGCCTGGAGATGCTTCAGCTATCTGGAAATATTTCTGTAAGATTTCTTTTTCTCTCAAATGCACACTTTCAAGAAAATCTTGCCTTTCATATTTATACAAAGCTAATGTGTGCACTTGTATTCTTGTATTAAACGTCTTGGAGCAGTAGTTTATTCAATTCAATTCACTTTATTGACAATTACCATGTCGGCATACAGTCATGACATAAAACGAATTAACAAGAATAATACATACATATACAAAGTGACAAATGTGAGTTGAACAAAATAATGTAGAGTATATTCACATATTTCTAAGTATTCATTGCTGACTTTCTTTTCTGGTGTCAAAGCACTTTTTCAAAAAACAACATATCCTTCTAGCAGTTGTAATATTTGTAGGATTGACAATTTTTCTAATGGGATTATCACTAGTATATGTGTTTACATTAAATATATCAGTATAATTGCATCTAAATTGGTCATACTTTGAACAGTATAGAACAAAATGTTTTTCATCTTCAATAAATAATTTACATGAATAGCATAAACGTTTTTCTCTAGGAATAGGGGGTTTACAGTATCTGCCCCTTTCAATATACAATGGATGGGCACTGATCCTTAATTTTGTTAATACAGATCTAAAACTTTTCTTTAAAGGCAGCTTTAAATAACTTTGCAATTTGTATTCATTTTGAACTACAATTTTACTATAAAAAGTTTATATATATATATATATATATATATATATATATATATATATATATATATATATATATATATATATATATATATATATATATATATATATATATATATATATATGCAGTATATTTTACACATTTTGAAAAAATAAATATCTTCTAGTTTAAATTTACATACTTTAGGTACAGTTATCAGCAAGAAAAATTAAAGAGAAATTTTTTGTTGTTGTTGTAATTCACCGTTGATCGAAGCAATAAAAGCTGTAATTTTCGTTTTGGAAACTTTTGCTCTAAAATTGTAATTTACTATTTCAATGAAACAAAATAGGTTTAAGTTACGTGCAACGTTATCATTATATAACACATTTTACAACAAAAGAAAATTCTCAAAAATACAGTTCATATTACTTTGAAAAATAGATGTATACGTATATAAAAGCGGATTTTAATAAAAGAATAATGAGTGTGTATAATTGTGTCAGTTTGATTTATTGTATAACACTTTACGTTTCTTATACACGCTTCGATTAATCAAAAGAGTGGAAACATTATATCCTTTTACTTATTGATTGTTAATTAGTTCAATATGGAACAAAATGACAACAGTAGCTAAAGAATAAAACTTCTTTAAAAATGTGTCACTTTGAAATATACTTCAAACAAAAATTATTTGTAGGTTTTTGAGACAAGCAAAACAGACAACGAAACAGAATTTAGTTGGCCGGGAGAACTGGTGCGAAGGGTTAGAATTATGGTCAAAAACTACACAACAGAGCCCTGCTTCAGATTTGAGGTCATCGGATGTCCAATCGATGCTATTTCAGGTATAATTTCTTGTGTAGTATCCAGACCCGTAGAAAGCAATATCAGTTGGATGGGGGGTAACATAAATTCTTTATTGACAAGCTTAAAAAAAGTCTCAAACGTTTCTGATGAAGAGGTATAACTGTAAATTAGCTTTGTTTCTATTTCATAGTACATGTATCTACTGCGGGCAAAATAATAATAGTGGGATAGGGAATGCCTCCACCCCTCACCCCCTTTCCAGGACCCTGTGTTTATTCTTAATTTATTTTGACCAATAACTTAAAGAGAAATCTCAAGTCCCTGTGGAAAAAATGTGGTCAATCAATATCTCTCAGAATTCATACTTGATGTGAAGTCACGTGCCTTGAACTCGGATTTATATTCGTACGAGTTTAGATTTTATTCATTCCAATGTATATTCCGGATGTTGCAGACGGCGGGTTTCATGTCACTTTTCGAAAAATATTATGTAAAAAAGGCGATTTTCATTGATATAATCTGGATTTGACAAACATAATTTTATTCGGTTCTATAAGATAATATATAAATCGAGATACATCCATACACATAATATGTTGACGGTGCGACCGTTGGGGCGAGCGCAGTGTTCACTTCATTATTATGATCCGCCTCTTCAAACCGCACGAGACATTTGGAACGTCTAGACTGTGACGTCACATGACGTCGTATGTTAGCTGCATTTCCATAAACAAAGTTTAAAAAGTGCAAATATTTTAACAAAGAACGTTTAATCTACTATCTGCATGCAATATCCATTAACTTAAGGTGAGTTTATTTTGTGTGAATTTTTAGTTGTTGTCACCGCGTGAACGAAGTTAGCAGCGAGAACAAGAAGCGATGCATTGTGGGTCAGAATTACTGCGGAAAAAAATTCTATTGAATGAATGTGCAGTAGTCCGAATTTTCTCTTCGCCCAGGCGTTGTCGTTAGAGCTCGCAGTGACGAGCGGCGCTTCGCGCCGCTCGCTATAAGTGCCGCTCCGTATATTCTGTCTGGGTGGCTTGGTGGAGTAACTTGGTGGAAATTCTGAGATTAATTTTTGGACTTGGTGAGGATAATAAGGCTTTACAATTAAATGAAGTTATACATAGATCCCTGTTTTCCCGACACTGGCTTTGTACGACCAAGAGCCAGAGAGGTCCGATTTTAACATATATTGTAATCAGCTGGTAATGTGCAATTTTGTAATGGAAAAAAAAGTTGTTTACATTTAGCAATTTATACTATGGAGGGAAATGGTCGATGTCAAGATTGGATCATCTTCGCTAGCCAAGGGTTTCTGATACGATACTCTCCTCATAAGCCCTTGGCATGCGGTGTTAAAAAAAGTTGGGATTTTTTTCTCAAGCTGTGATTGGAGTTGATCGACATCATTCGACCAATCAGCAATTGTTTTTTGTAAATGACGATATTTGCGTTCGGGATATATCTTGACTCTTTAATATCGGGAATGAAAAACGCAAGTAAACAACGATCCGTAAGATAACATGCCATTCTATGAATAGCTATATGGTGTAATCCAATATCTTAAGCTACGTGCAAAATATGTGATTAAGAATCTATACTGAAGATGTAAATTTGTATTTTAACATGTTTAATAACAAATTAACATAACTCAATACCTTCTTGTAAATTATTCTTTAAAAAACATTATATTTTTAAATACGCTTTTTATTTCTGTCGATGACGCAATCTGTGCGTACCTGGTAAGAAGCGTGATCACGTGACGAAAACAATCCCGTCTTTTGTCAGCACCGTATGCCAAGGGTTTAAGAGGAGAGTAGCGTATCAGAAACCCTTGGCTAGCGAAGATGAGATTGGATATGTTGGAATTTGCATTAAAAGAGCCACCTCTAAAAATTTTTAAATGTTGATGATTTTAATTTGTTTTTAGCTTTAGTTGTGTATATAGGTCATAAAACTCATAGACTTTTAGTTATGCTTGACTAGTTGCAGAACTGTAGTTCTCCGAAAAACAAATTTTTAAATATTGACAGATGGGAGAGCTACAGTGCCATCCATAGAAAAAAAACCCTGAACATTTATTGTGCACAAAAAGTTGCACTTAGTGCTGTAAGTTAGATTTGTTTCTCCAAATTCTTCCCTCAACTGTTTCAAAAAAGTCCTTAGGCCTAGACCTCTATCATCTATGCTCGTAGTTGACATCTGCACGAAGCGCTTTGGACTGAGCTGTCTTGCCACCAAAAATGGCAGTAAAAATACATGTAGGTGAAATTTTTGATGGTCTCAATTTCAGGCCCAGGAGGGCTATTAAAAAACGGTTATGGAGAATGTTTTGTGTTGGAAATAGTTTAAGAATACTGTATGTGTACATGAATTGGCGTATTCAAAATTTAGCACAGTCACTGGGTATGGAGTTGTTGGCGAAATCATGAATCATGTCTGTGCCATATATTGTATTTATGAATGATTTCTTAGCGGTATTCATGAATTAGCGGATCATTGTCTGCACCAAAGCCGCTAAAATGTGAAGCCCGCTTTTTTAAGTACACATACAGTATGTTAGGAACACATGGTTAGTAAT